>NC_058083.1:115059834-115359834 GCF_014858855.1 Bufo gargarizans
TCCGGAGCTGCGGTGCGGAACAGAGGCACGGAACCCCACAGAAGCACTACGGAGTTCTTCCGTGGTGTTTTTGTGCGTGCCTCCATGTTCTATTTTTTTGCTGTGCTGACGGATCACGGACCCTTTCAAGTTGAATGGGTCTCAATCCGTCCCGGCCACCGCACAGACGTTGCCCGTGCATTGGGTAATGAAAATTCTGAACCCTAATGCACGGAAGGGCCGCACAACGACCGTGTGCATGAGGACTAAGAGGAAGGAATGAAGGCTTTCAGATTCCCCTAGACACCTCCATTGTACTGCAGGTCAAGCTAGACAAACTGCCATTACAAGCACCAGGGTTATCTTACCTGTATCTTACTAATAATTTTGTTTCTGAATCTGTTTTTGTTATCAACTTGCTTAGTAGTGTTTCTTTGGCTCCATTCACACATTTGGCTTTGCATTTTGCAGACCCATTAATTTCTATGCACTTCCGGGTCTGCATTTCTGTTCCCGAAAAAAATAGAACATGCCCTATTCTTGTCCACAATTGCGGACAAGAATAGGCATATTCTATCAGTGCCGGCGATGTGCGGTCCGCGGAACGCACCTTGCCGATGTCTGTGTTTTGCTGATCCGCGGATCCGTGGATCCGCAAAACACACACGGATGTGTGACTGGACCCTTAGAAGGAGCTTTTATTAGCTGTTATACCTTTAAATACCTTCACTTTCTGTGCCTCTTTGCTGTGTATAGCCAATGGTATGTGCCGTTATTTCCATTGGTTTTGTGAGAGTGTATCCAGGGATTTGTGGTTCCACTGTTTTATTGATGTCTGTACTGTAGTTGTTATGGGTTCAGCTTTCTATTTCTGTGCAGTTTGGGTTTGGATTTTCTCACTAAGTACATGGTCAATTCCTACGAGGTTCCATTCCTTTTACCTGCATTCATCGCTCTCCACCTGTATGCCATGGCTGCCACCTCCCTTATCTGTTGCCGTCCTCATACAGTTTTCTGTTGTTGAGTTTATTATTCTGTATTTATTGTCTGATACTGTATATCCTTTCTTTAGACTGTCCGGTTGGTACATAATTACGTACATAAGGGGTATCTGAGTATCACGAGCCAGGGATTAGGACTTGGGAAAAGTAACTGCTACAGGTGAAGTCAAGTTCTGTAGTCTGTCAAACAATTCACGATACGCGTGTTAATACGGAATATATACTCACACACTTCATACAAGGGAACTCCTCTCAATTCATATAGGAAAATGATCTTAAATGTGTTGGTTTATAATCTGGTCCACAGGACACAGAATTATAGCAATCATTGCCAATGTAGCATTTTAGCTCCTATGTTTTCCTAAGTAGAAATGGGAATTGCACAGTCAACGTGAAGGGAAAGTGCAGACAAAGCTGGCTATACTGCTGTTCTGTAATGAAAATACAACTGTGGGTGCACCGTCCAAGAGGCAGCTCCTTTTTCCAAATGCATTTTGGCAAGAGTGGTTCTGCATCTCTGTGATTCTGTGCTACGGCGCTCAAGGCGCTCTTTGTGCTGCCATATGGTACCACCATATGGTGTCATATTGCAGAGATATTCTCCCCTAGAAGCAAAGCTTCTAAAGTGCCATAATAAGATGACCATAATATAATGTATAACAATATAATGTTTGTATAATGTATATATATGGTGTGTATACATATAGTGAAACATTTCCAAAAATTCCAAAATGCTTCTTATCTTATCATATGCTATATATAGGGAGGACCACCCCCTCTAGAAGAACACTTTTCACTGCATTTTTGGGTAGTCGGTCGCCCCAAGATATTTTTATTAAATTATAAAAATTTTAACAATTGTAATAATCTGAAAAGTTGCAATGTAAGGTATTATTGCAAAAAATGTGTTCTACTTTAGATGTGAGAACTGTAGTATAGGACTGTATGTGGAGCTAGGGGATTTTCTTGATGTAAGAATGTGGTCATCAGTTGTGGCAGTTTCGCTAAGTATTTTCTTTTTTTCTTCTGCTGAGGCTATTATCATGTCAATATAGGGGTCAATCTGGTCTTGAAAAGCTTATTTTTGAAAGTTCTGTTACGAAATTCAGGGGTAATAGAATAATGTACTGCTTGGGATCCCCAATCTGTTAGCCTAATTGCAAATTCAGCTGCTTTCACTCCAGAGGACCTCTCATGCCGATCCACAGACACCCATTAATGCCTTAATTTCAAAGTAGGTGAAATAATAGGGATTATAGTTACACTTACAGTTATAGTGTTATAAGTTGAGGAAGCAGTCATATTAATTCAATCCATTTTTTTTAAACTAACAAAAACATGTTATTAAAAAAAAAAATATTATTGCCAATTTGCAACATAGTAGAAAACTATGACTGTATGCATTTTCTTAATACTATGATGACTCTATGAACTCCCATGGGTTACATTGGTGTGCTGCCATCTTTCTCCTCATCCTAGCATTCATTATGTCCCCGTGTGGCCCTAGTCTAAAGCTATATTCATATGTGCATCATGGTTAAGGTTATGAATGGAAATCACAACATTGTGCCAGATCCATCATACAATGGACACCGACAGTGACCGCCAGACCCCACTGAATAAATGGGCTCTTTGGGTTCTGCTGTTATGTCCACTATTAGGCCCCATGCACACGGCCGTTGTTCACAGCCGTGTGCGGGCAGTGGAACCGCGGCCTGGATCCCTCCTGAGAGCAGGAGCGCACGGCGTCACTGGTTGCTATGACGCCGTGCGCTCCCTGCTGCCGGCACAGAACAGTAATACACTGGTATAGATCATACCAGTGTATTACTGTATTGCGGCGGCAGCAGGGAGCGCACGGCGTCATAGCAACCAGTGACGCCGTGCGCTCCTGCTCTCAGGAGGGATCCAGGCCGCGGTTCCACGGCCCGCACACGGCTGTGAACAACGGCCGTGTGCATGGGGCCTTATGATGGGAAAAATAGTGCTGCAAGCATAGTCATAATCTAGTCTTTGCTGGACTGAGATGTACTGTACCTAGTTTATTAAGAGGCGAAGGATTATTAAAGGGGTTGTCTCACTTCAGCAAATAGCATTTATCATGTAGAGAAAGTGAATACAAGGCACTTACTAATGTATTGTGATTGTCCATATTGCTTCCTTTGCTGACTGAATTCAGTTTATACACGGCTCGTTTCCATGGTTATGACCACCCTGCAATCCAGCAGCGGTGGTCGTGCTTGCACACTATAGGAAAAAGTAGTAGTAGCTTATGTGCTCTCCCATGATCCCCGCCACAGAGAGGCTGGTGCTTTCTACTATAATGTGCAAGCACGACCACCACTGATGGATTGCCGGGTGGTCAAAACCATGGAAACGAGCCGTGTATAATGTGATGGAAAAATGACTCAAGCCAGCAAAGGAAGCAATATAAACAATCACAATTCATTAGGAAGTCCCTTGTATTCACTTCCTCTACAAGATAAAGGCCAACCCCATTAATAAAGTCTCAGGTTATGTCATCAATATCTGATGTGCAGGGGTACGACGCCCCGTCGATCAGCTGTTTGAAAGGAGGTGGTGCTCCATGCGAGCGCTGCTTGCTGTCTGTCTTGCAGCGGAGGCACAGTGTAATGACAGGTGAATGGAGTCAGTACTTGTAATTACACTGCACTTCCGAGACGACAGGCAGTGTAATGAAGTGGAAGCTGAGCTCGCCTCCTGAGGATAGGTCATCCATATATAACACCTGCACAGCACCTTTAAATCTATGCTATGTAAGTAGTAAATTAGCTCTGCCCATACCCACTTTTCAGAAAAATGGCAAATGGGTAAAACCTTTTGGCGCTACTTTTGTGGCACATAATAAATTCCCCCCTATGTGCACTTCACAAGGTTATGTCTGTTAGGGCTCGTTGACACGACCGTATGTCTTTTTCAGTGTTTTGCGGGCCGTTTTTCCCAGATCTGTTTAAAAAAAAAAATTTCAGTAGTATTTCTGGTTCCATTCTGTTTTTCCGTATGGCATATACAATATATACTGTAATTACATAGAAAAAATTGGGCTGGGCATAACATTTTCAATAGATGGTTCCGCAAAAACAGAACGGTACAGAAGACATACGGAGTACATTCTGTATGTGTTCTGTCTTTTTTTTTTTTGCGGACCCATTGACTTGAATGAAGCCACGGAACGTGATTTGTGGGCAATAATAGGACATGTTCTATCTTTCAACAGAATGGAAAAACGGAAATACGGAAACGGAATGCATACAGAGTGCATTCCGTTTTTTTTGCGGAACCATTGAAACGAATGGTTCCGTATACGGAATGCAAAAAACGGCCCGTCTACGGAATGCAAAAAATGTTTGTGTGAAGGAGCCCTTATTGAGATACAAATTCCTGAATACTCATTACTGCTGCTTATTACCAGTAATGTGCTGTATTCTGCACAGGCAATAAACAGTTAAGATTTTCAGTAAATTGTTTGGCCAGATGCCTTCCTATAAAAAAAAAAAAACTACCGTAGGATATTTTATCTACAAACTGGATTGTACGTTAAATCATACATGACTGTTTATCTACACAGTGAGAAATAACAACCTTCCTGCCAGTTTCATCTTGCCAATAAAAGAATTTTAGGAACTAGATTTTCTTTTGTTGTTATTTTATATATTTTTTTTGTAAAGACAAAACATTGCTGCAATTTTGTAGCCTTTTCTAGATAAACAGAACCTGGCAACATAAAATGTTCTATTATACTTGACGTTACGGTCCAGACGCATTCATATAAAAACTGCTCTGTAATAAAGATTAGATAATAGTTTTGTCTGAATAAGGAGTTCTGCTTTGTTGGCAAGAAGCCAAAACTGAATTCTCTTCTCTCATGTTTTCATCAGTCTTTGTAACCAAGGCTTAATCGTAACCTTGCTTTGTGATAGAATCTGTTACATGCTATGAAAACTAGAGCTAGATTAGAGAGACCCATTATTTATTAAAAAAAAATGTTATGATACTTGAGATTTATTATTACTTTAAATAAGTATAATTAAGCTTTGCAAAAATGCTAACTGTATCATGTGAGGGAAGGGATCCTTTAAGTCAATGTTCAGCTCTTAAAATAAGCCTTAAGACATGACTTGATATTAAATAAGCCAGCATCTCATCTGCAGGATAGCTGCCTTACATCTGGTGGCATTAGAGGCAGAGCTTGTTAAGAGCTCATTTGCATCCCTTCCCTCCCAGAATTCCAGAAGAACATGTATGGCCTATAAGTCCCCTCACACTGATTGAAGAACAGCTAGTAATATCTGATTGGTGGGAGTCTGAGTGCTGGGACCCTAACGATCACAAAAAACAGGACTTTGGAGTAAATGGAGGGATGGTTGACCACATATGCACCTGCTCAATTTATTCTCTACAGGATCAGTGGAGAGCCCAGAAAATGCTGGTTTTTACTGATGGTTTCCAATATTGCAGTAGTAGTCAATGGGATCAGGTGTTTTATCAGTGATTTCCATAGTTGATTGTGAGCCAAAACCAGGTGCGGGTCTAAACACAGAGCAGGTGAAAGCTTTCCATTATACCTTATCTCTGTGTAGGCTTCACTTCTGGTTTTGGCTCACAATCACTGATGGAAATCACTGATCAAACACTGACCAAGCATGGACTGTGTGAAAGCCACCTAACAGGAATGACACCACAAAAAGTTATATGAAAAGATACTCCAAAATTGTTACCTCAAATTTTTATTTGGTGGTGTAATGTTGACCCAGTGGAGTTCAGTGTGGTTCTATAGAATTGAGACCAAAAGTATCCATCTGTTCAAGGCAAGTTTTGCATGGCGTTTGTATATCATCACTGTGGACATTTGGGTTCCTCCAGTTAGTTTGCTTTCCTTAATGCAGCAATGACAGCGCACAGTAAATGGGTAAAATACTTCGCAAATGGACTGCGATATATAAACTGAAGATTTATAAGATGATCATCAAAATCATCGCAAGTACCAGCATAGTAAGGAACGGGACAATACATGTCAAGGAGTTACAATTTGCATGTGATTATGGAGAGGAAGGGAATTCTGTAGATGGCAACAGAGGATATCAGCCTGTCAGAGCAGTAGCTAGGCTTTCTAGCACCCGGGGCAAGGATTCAGCCATGCCTCTCACTCCGCCCAATGCATAACTATACTCGCCCAATCCCTAAAGGTTATGGGTAAATAGCTTAAACCGTAACTTTCAATAAAAAACTAATATTTTTATAGCTGTTTTAGAAGTAAAAATATTTGCAAGCCTCCTTTTTGCACCTATTTAGAAGTGGCGAGGGGCCTGGGTTTCGGCAGCAACACATTTACCATCTTTTATGCCTGAAAACAGGTAGAAAAGAGGAGTAATAACTACTCCAGGGGCCCGAGTAGTTATTACTTCAGGCACATGGACAACCGAATGTGCGCCTAATTAATAAATTAGACTAATCCTCCAGCAGTGCAAAGAGGGAACAAAGATCGTCAGAAAAGGCTAGTCTTTGTAAATGACCCCCAATATGAACACATGATAAGATCCATCAGACCGCATCTAGGTTTTGTTGGTGTGTCGGCTGAATGTCCTCTGGATCCGGAACAAGGTCCCTGTGGTGATAGAGCAAAAATAATAATCACATAAGAAAGGGATGGTAACTTCCCCTGTGAAATCCCCAGCAGGGGGCGCTGTGCTAGCCCTGTAATACCTAGCCGTCTCAATGGTATAACAGGGTGATCTAGGTTAAAGCTTTCCCCTTGGTGCTTCCACACAGTAGTAATGCCCACATTGTGCCCCCTCACAGTAGTAATACCCACATTGCGCCCCCTCACAGTAGTAATGCCCACATTGTGCCCCTCACAATAATAATACCCACATTGTGCCCCCTCACAGTAGTAGTAATGCCCACATTGTGCCCCCTCACAGTAGCTATGTTCATATTGTGCCTCCTTCACAGTAGTAATGCCCACAATGTGTCCCTCACAATAGTAATGCCCATATTATGCCCCCTCACAGTAGTAATGCCCACATTGTTTCCTTCACAGTAGTTATGCCCATGTTGTGCCCCTTTCACAGTAGAAATGCCCTCACTGTGCCCCCTAACCGTAGTAATGTCCACATTGTGCTCCCTGACATTAGAAATGCTCACATTGTGCCTCCCTCACAGTAGTGATGTTTTCCGTGTGCCCCCCTAACAACAGTAATGCACACATTTTGCCCCTAGAACCCCCTCCAGTTCCATTAAGAGTTAAAAAAAAACAAAACACAAATACTTGCCTGTTTCCCTGATGGTTAGTCACATCCGGCATTCCCAGCAGCAGCACAACACAGTCAGCTGAATGTCCTTTGGATCCGGAACAAGGTCCCTGTGGTGATAGAGCAAAAAGAATAAGAAAGGGATGGTAACTGCCCCTGTGAAATCCCCAGCAGGGGATGCTGTGCTAGCCCTGTAATACCTAGCCGTCTCAATTGTATAACAGGGTAATCTAGGTTATAGCTTTCCCCTTAGTGCTACCACACAGTAGTAATGCCCACATTGTGCCCGCTCACAGTAGTAATACCCACATTGTGCCCCCTCACAGTAGTAATGCCCACATTGTGCCCCCTCACAGTAGTAATGCCCACATTGTGCCCCTCACAATAATAATACCCTCATTGTGCCCCCTCACAGTAGTAGCAATGCCCACATTGTGCCCCCTCACAGTAGCTATGTCCATATTGTGCCCCTTACAGTAGTAATGCACATATTTAGCCCCTAGAGCCCCCTCCAGTTACATTAATAGTAAAAAAATAATAATAAATACTTACCTGTTTCCCTGATGGTTAGTCACATCCGGCATTCCCAGCAGCAGTACAACGCAGTCACACACACCTCGTACTGCTGGGTTGTGTTGATGAGGCTCATTCCCGGCCATCCCCTCCCACACACCCAGTATCGCCATGTGTGGCCTGCTGGGGAGCGCTGGAGCTCAGCGGAATAGTGAAGCCCTTCACCATGTAAATGAACTGCCCGGGCGCACCCTAAAGCCTCTGTGTCCGGGGCACGTGCCTGCTCGAGCCCCCCTTCCCTTTCCAACGTTGCTATGCTCCATGCAGTCTGTGAAAATGTAATTATACCAGAGGTCACGAAGCAGTATATTTAGATATTACCATCTTTGTTTACAAAATAACAATAATAATTATTAATAACATACAATTATACTTAAGCATTTGAAGGTCTTCTTTAGTTCCTGTGTGCTGAAAATGTAGAAAGAAATGCTTCTAGCAAGGTCATTGTGTCTCACCCACCTCTAAATGGCTTATAATCAGACTCCCAGAGGCTGAGAACTGCTGTGAGCAGTCATAATTTTTGTAATATTTCTTCTGCTGGTGACAATACCTGCATATAAGTTGCAAGATCTCCACAAATCCTCCCAGACCTCTGTCACAAAGAAGAGAAGGCTGTCAGAATGTAGCTGTTATGTGCTTGTTTCAGGCTTAGGATATGATTGCTGGCACAGTAGATTTAGTTTCTGAGAATAGTTTATATTAAAGGTAACCTGTCACTAATTTGTAGAATAAAATAGTGACTATCTCCCTGACTGAGGTATGCTTAAAGGGGTAATCCAATCTCTCAATCCCCCCATGTGATGGGCCCCTCACAGGCAATATACTTACCCTGCTACCCGCTCCCGCCTCCGCTCCTGGTCCCCGCACTGCCGCTGCTGCTTCTCCCTATACATGGATGAAAACATCGGGGGGAGCAGCCAATGGCAGGCAAGGACAGGGACGAGCCTCCCTAGCATTGGCTGCTATCCCCCAATACCGGATGTTTTCATCCATATACAAGGAGAAACAGCAGCGGCGGTGCGGGGACCAGGAGCGGCGCCAGGAGCGGGGTAAATATAATACCTGTGAGGGGCCCGGCACATGGGGAGGGGAGAAATTGGATAACCCCTTTAATATGTATGCTGTTAATACATAAAGGCCTGCATTGACTAATGTGAGTGTTCTTAACTTTTGTTCTAAGTTGCACCAAAAAGTGCAACTTTTTGTGACAAAATTATGCCACAATCTTGGTGTAAAATGCTGTCTCAAAGTAAGCGAAAGTATTTTGGAGTTAGACAAAAGTTCTTCTCCCTGCACCACATTTAACATCCAGCCTGAGCCCCTGGTATAAATCTCTGTCTAAATCCAAGTCTCCTGGACAAGTCTCTTATTCAAATTGACACCATGTGTTGCTGCTCCCCGGAGGGGATGGTAAGGCATGGTGCACCCCAATAATAAATAAGTCCAAAGAGTCAAGGTTTGCCGGAAACTAGTGTGCAAAACAATACAGGCAAGGCAGTGAGCTGCCTTCTCCTGTCTCCTCCCAGGCAGAAGAAGGGTCTGTGCTGAGGAGAGGCCTAAGCTAGCTGTCCTTCTCTCTCTGAAAAGGCTGGTACTTTAACCAAAAGGCTGGTGGCCCTGGATCTGTGGCTCAGTCATCTAGCTGGCTCTCTGGTCAAAGGAATGACTCAGCGTTTGTAGCAGAGTATCCCCATCCCAGTGTCTTTTTCTGGTCACTCACACATGCAGTCTCTTCTACTAAACACTGGCCCCTATGTGCAGAATATCAGAGTCTCTCCTACTAAACACTGATTCCCATCTGCAGACAAGTAGGGGCTCTGACTGCTCACATTATTTACAGTTCCTAACTGAACTAGAACCTTCTGGTGGCAGAGGTGGAGTGAAAATTCCCAGCTCAAACAGAATCAATGTTGCAATTTCAGTCTGTCATAGACTTGTGTAGCATTTCAATACAAGTCTATCGGAATGACTAAGCAGTTTTTCCAGACATAAACAAGTCTTCAGACTTAAAGGGGTTCTGTACTTTGTTTGTACTGATGATCTATTCTCTGGATAGATCATCAGCTTCTGATCGGCGGGGGTCCAACACCCGGGACCCCCGCCGATCAGCTGTTTGAAAAGGCAGCGGTGATCCAGCAGCGCCGCGGCCCTCTCACTGTTTACCGCAGGCCCAGTGACGTCACAACTAGTATCACTGGCCTGGGCATGGCTAAGCTCCATTCCCTTGAATAGAGCTTAGCCCCGCCCAGGCCAGTTGATACAAGTCGTGACGTCACTCGGCCTGCGGTAAACAGTGAGAAGGCCGTGGTGCTGCTGGAGCGCCGCTACCTTCTCAAACAGCTGATCGATGGGGGTCCCGGTTGTCGGATCCCCGCCGATCAGAAGCTGATGATCTATCCAGCTAAACCAAACAGTCAAAAGGCGTCTGTTTTTTTTTTCCTCCAAAACTTTGTATAGTCCCTTATAGTAACTGTGGAAGATTTCTCACTTCTCAGTGCATAGATAGAAAGTCTCAAAGTCTCTTAGTAACTCCTTTCGCAGTGCAGTGCAGATATAATGCAACCACAGTAGAAATGAACTGGATACATTACAACCTCTTTTATATATATAAAAATGAATATCTCTTGTTTGTCTGGTCTTTATGCAAGGCCAAACTGCGATAAAAATCTTTACCAAATTTTGCATATAGCTTAATCAGTTGCTTAGAAAGGTTTTAGACCTTGTTTCAGCTCTCTACAACATACTGTTCTTAAAATATCTACAAAAAAGCAATTGACACTATCACATGACACTTATCAGCCAATAGAAGCTTACAGGTCCTTAATTAATTTTCTAACTGACATACACATGGTCACATGACCCCTATTGGCCAATAAAACTCATAGGTCCTTCAGTCTTTTACAGCAGGTTTACATAACAACCCAGCCATTTTTATTCACTGTTAGAGGGCCACTGTGCATGTCACTGTTATGGGGGCGCTGTGGATGTCACTGTTTTGGGCCACTATGGAAGTCACTGTTAATTTATTTTTTTATTATGAAAACAAATTTTTTTAAAACTTTTTTTCACTTTTTATTTTTATCCCACTGTGGGACTTCAACTTTTGGGGGCTCTGATCCCCTTTACAATGCATCTGAGGTCTGGATCTCATAGGTGTCTGTAGCAGGCAGGCCCCCGAAGCTTGTGTAAGGCATTGTGCTGCCATTCCAGCCATCGTGTCACTACCGCACGGGGGTGGGTGCTCGTACCTTCCACAAACCCTGTGCATGCCGCGATCAGTTTTTAACGCGGCATACAAGGGGTTAATACGCATCAGTGTATGCACCGATGACGGCGTATATAGAAGAGGCTTGGATGTCAGTAATAGCCAGATCCCTTCTGCTGATCGAGTGGCTGCAGCTCCTGGTCAAGGAGCGCAGGGCTGTACATGTATGGCACTGGTAGCCTACGGGTAAAACTGTGTAATCATAGTCCAAGTGCACTAAGGTAGTGAGTTGATGGCTTTGCGTATTAGCATTAACTGTTCAAAAACATCCATAGTTTAAAGAAACCTTTCTCCAGAGCACTACATATGTAAGTTATCTCCCTTGATTCACTTTCTAGTAGTTTTCTACAATTTTCACATCTGCATTGAAGTTGCCACATGATGGAAATCGAAGGGATCCACGTGCAGTCAGTGAGGTCGATTAGATGCAGTTCTTGTCCATTATCTGATGGATCCAGCGTTTCCGTGAATGCAGAGTAACCTCAGGGTGAGCAGGAAAGAAGCATCGGCAAGTATTTCCAAATGTATACATTAGACAGACATTGATGTAGTAGTTGTTCTCTACTAGAGGCACTTTATGACCCAGCATTCAACTGGATAGATACAGTTTGGGAAAGCTGGTTAGGTCTGTATGTGTTACAGTTTATATGATCCTCTGTCATTACTGCCAACCAACACCATGTCCTATAGTAGTACTCAAGGGGGAAGGGGGGTACTGTACAGGGTCAAGCTCCCCCCTGGCAATGTCAGCATGATGGGAGCCATTGTGTTATTAGTAAAGGGTCAGTCAATGCTCTTGGATCCAGACATTGTACGTGGAAATTTTCTTCTATACTGAATATTTTAGTTTTTGAATAAATATATTGCATGTTTTCTTTTTCTTTTATAAACCACCATGGCAAGACTATCTCAATGTGTCGCTACTTGCTTCCTTAAAAAAGTGGAATAAAATGAATACCTTTCCTACCAGTGTAGTGGGAGTAAAATGACTCCGCGGGCTGCCATCACAGACATGAGCTCAATCAGACAGGAGAGCCGGCAGGCAGTGGGGGGCAGCACAGCAAGCCTCACACTCCACCTTCTCACAGCAAGACATACCTCCTGCTCCACAAGGGTCACCACAGCATTCATGGAGGAATCTCTAAACGTTGTCTAAGTTTGAAGTCCAAAAATGTGAAAAATGCATCTCAATGTACAACATCCTACACAAGTCCCAGGGATCCACCATGTTGTCTTAGTGGGTTGGAGAGAAGAAAGAGGAGGGAGCTCTGTTTTCTGAAGCGGCAGGGGGTGCCCAGTGAATGATTCAGCATCTGGGAAGGGGGATGAGATCTTGTTTAAGTATAGGAAACTGAAAAGACAGATTTCCTATCTTACAGAACCTGAAAGATTTACTAATGTAATTCCACTCAGCGAGCTATGCCATGAACTATGTTCACTTCAGTTCTTGGTCTAAGTCCAACAACAAGTACTAGAGCCGCCTATATATAATATGTGTCCGCAGAAGAAATGGTATTATTGCTTCTCTGTGATGATGTCAGGACTAGGACAGTATCTCCTTCATTGCACCACAGGTTAATAGGGTTTCCCAACCAGATCCCATCACTTCAATAACACAGCACAAAGAACAGATGCCCGGTGTATTCACATTCAGAAAACTGATATTGAAATGTCAGAAACCTCTCGCCAATTTCCAAAAAGGGGGCATGATTGGGGCATGGTGTGGGAGGGACCATTGCACACAGCATATTTATTATCACCAGGGATGGACTGGCGCTGAAATTCAGCCCTGGCATTTTAAAACACACAGGCTCACTTGTTGTGTGGTGAATGTGAAATATGTTTGTGCCCTTCTCCCCATTCAAGCTCCCCCCAGTGCTAACGGTACTACCAAACATAAAGGAGAATACAGCACTACATACCTATTATATCCAGTGATGTCTCCTCTAATGTAGATTTTCTCTTTCCTCAACTTCTCCATTTGGACCAGACCAGGGGCGTAGCTATGGGCTCATGGGCCCTGGTGCTGGAGTTCAGCTTGGGCCCCCCCTTCCCTCAGTGCTATGTGGCCAGGGGCAGGGAAGCACATAGCCTTCATGCTGCCTGAGGCAAAAACCGCACCCCCACCCCCGTCATGCCAAATTCTTGGCCTAACTCCTTTGCTCCAGCCAGAGGGGTAACTTGACCAGCATGCACTTTCTATAATGCCAGTGTCTTTTTATGTGGCACAAGGGTCTTTGGGGCTCCTGGGCCTCCTGGGACCTCTGCACCCCCTATAGCTTCGCCCCTGGACAAGACCACTATGATGATATCTTTCAGCCACATCTCGTCTCTCAGTTCCTCAATTTTCCATGATTCCACCCCTCCTCCTTCCTGGAGCCCCAACATTGTTATCCTGCTGCTACCTCAAATACTATGCAAGCTGTGATCCCCAATTCCCCCAAATACTATACTGAAAAATTAACAGTACCATACAGATAGGCCCCACATAAAAATGGTGCTCCCACAAGTCCTACAAATTATAATCCTCTCCCAGAGTGCCCCCATTACTATTAGTGCGCCCTACAATGATAATGCTCCATGCTAGTCCCCACATTAGTATTGTGCCCAATAATAATTATAATAATAATAATGTCCACTTTAATACCAACAGAAGTAATAATAAGCCATAGAGCCCCCAGTAGTGATAAGGCCCCAAAGTGCCTCTTGTAGTAACCAAACCCGAGTACTGTTTTTTACAGTACAAATTTATTTATGAAGTTATTGCGCGAAGTCTCGCGGGACTTCACAAAGCAACAACTTTGGCTCATCGGAGCCATCCGATGTTTCATCCGAAGTCGATTCGCTCATCCCTAGTTGCAACCGTAGAAATGAGCAGTGTATAATACTATGGAAAAATGAATCCAGCCAGCAAAGGAGGCAATATGGGCAATCACAATACATTAGTAAGTGCCTTGTATTAACTTTCTCTACATGATAAATACCATTTGCCGCAGTGACACAACCCCTTTAATTCCGATGCGGCAGAAGAAACCTCATAGAGATGCATGGAAATGTTTTTCAGTTGAATATATTTCTGAAATAAATCTGCCATGTAAGGGTATGTTTTTAGGTGCTTTTTTTGTTGTTGCAGATTTTGTGGTAAATTCATGGCAATTCCATAGTAATTTTGCAGCAAAGTCCACATTATACCTGCATTGCAAAAGGGAGAAATATGTGGCCAAAATCTGTTGCTATTCCACAAGCTAATAAACATGCTGCAGATGTTCAAGTCCATAATCCGTGCAGATTTTTCTTTGTTACATGCGGATGAGATATTAAACCCCTTATTCATTTGTATTATGTCTGTATTATACTGCAATCTCATTTAATACAAAACCCCCCACCAAATACGCATGTTTCTTTTCCGTTGCTTGCTTTATCCAGCATCAGTCATATCATATAACAGTGCTTTATCATGGCATATCCACAAAGCAAATGTCCATAAAATACATATAGTACAGTGTGTATCCCTCGGGTTCCAGCAAGGATCCAGCGCTTAACGCGCAACAGGCGTGTAGCGGCGTTTCAGGCGACCGCCCCCTTCGTCAAGCATGTGCGCTACACTGCTGTCCAGGTTTAAATACTCCACCCTTACTTCTGTTAACCCTTAACTACCCTATGGCCTCTTTCACAAGGGCGTCCCGGAATAGGCACGCAATTGCCGTCAGTTTTGACTGCGATTGCGTTCCGATGTTGAGTTTTTTCCTCGCGAGCGCAATGCGTTTTGCACGCTCGTGAGAAAAAACGGAATGTGGTACCCAGACCCGAACCCGGACTTCTTCACTGAAGTTCAGGTTTGGGTTAGGTGTTCTATTAATTTTATTATTTTCCCTTATAACATAGTTATAAAGTAAAATAATAGCATTCTTAATACAGAATGCTTACTAAAATGTGGCTTGAGGGGTTAAAAAAAAATATATATATATATGAACTCATCTCATCCACTTGTTCACACAGCCGGCATCGTCCTCTTACTTCTTTTTTCAGGACCTGCAAAAGGACCTTTGATGGCGTAAGATCCTTCGATCTTCATTCAGCAGGACCTGCGCTGACGTCACCACGTGGTGAGCGCAATTACATCATCAAAGGTCCTTTTGCAGGTCCTGCAAGAAGAAGAAAGAAGTCTATGCCGACTCCGCGAACAAGTGGATGAGGTGAGTTAATTTATTTTTTTTACCCCTCAAATCGACATTTTACTATGCATTCTGTATTAAGAATGCTATTATTTTCCCTTATGTAAACCATGTTATAAGGGAAAATAATACAGTGAATACACTTTAATGGGGTCCGGGGTTACTCATCTCTACCATCTCCTAGCAACTATGCATGAAAATTGCACCGCATCCGCACTTGCTTGCGGATGCTTGCGATTTTCACGCTGCCCCATTCATTTCTATGGGGCCTGCATTTCGTGAAAAACACAGAATATAGAACATGCTGCGATTTTCACACAACGCACAAGTGATGTGTGAAAATCACCGCTCATCTGCACAGCCCCATTGAAGTGAATGGGTCCGGATTCAGTGCGGGTGCAATACGTTCAGCTCACGCATTGCACCCGCACGGAAAACTTGCCCGTGTGAAAGGGGCCTATGTGCCACATCAAAAACATAAACAGCAACAAAGTATCCTGTAGAAAGACATTAAAATTGCACCATTCATTTAACCCTTTTTGGGTTCAATGATCCTAATGTTGTAATCCAATATACCTTGCGCTGTACAAAGCTCGGAGTATACGGATCACTATATACCTTTTACAAAATCTCCCATCTTAGTTCAGACACACCATGTCTTGCCTAAAAAAAAGTCTTGCCACAATAGCTTGCCCATAATATATATTTTTTTAAGTTTTGTTTTTCTTCTTGTGTAGACTGCTTCTTTGGGCAAAAGACCTGATGTCTGAACGATGTTCGTTTTATCTAACCTTCATTACACGTGATGTCTGTCCTACATATGCCTTGCCACAGGGACACTTCAACATTGACATTTTTACTGTCCCATGTAAAGAACCCTGGACGTCCAACTTAGACCCTGATAATAGATGATGCAATGTGGTCCCTTTATGATAGCATTACAGCTCTGGCAGTTTAGGCAGGGGAACGTACCTCCTTTTTGTCTACACAATACGGTTTGTTTACAGCAGGGGTACACAACTTTTTCTGGTTGGGGGCCACATTGTCAGCCTGAACCAATTCTAAGGGCCAAAAATAAAACTTAAAGAGGTATTACCAACTGAAATACTATATTTACGGCATATTGAAAATACATTATATACCATTAATATCTAGTTACACTTCCGGGACTCCCATCTAATAAGAGAATACATGAAAGATACATGTGAGCAGCCACAAGACATAGATCTACATGTCTGTTACCAGATGGTTGGGGGCTGCACAGAATGATTATCAAGGGCCGCATGTGGCCCCCGAGTCGCAGGTTATGCACCTCTGCTTTAGAGGCTTTTTTGTGAACAATTTATTTACTGGATAATGTACTGAGATCTGCCGCACGCCCTGAATGTGTTTATTGGAAGAATGTTCATGCCTTTTCCTAAGTACTTCTATTATATCGCCGCCAGTGACTATAACGTCATCGACAGTAAACATGGAAGCACCACGAGAATTCATTTAAGTGAAATACACTCTTCTGACAAAAGGTGAAACATTCCCAAAAAAAGACCGCCGTCCATTTTTTAAAATATTTATGTAACCTCCCTTGACCTGCACCATTTCTTGCCCGTGCTCTGACATCTCAATGAGTGTGGCTGACAAAATGGAGGCCATTGTTATTCTATTTACTGCACTTTCTCTTCTCCTGTCTCCTTGTCAGGTTCAATGGATCTGATCACAAACACTTTCTCGGTCAGTAAGAATATATTTTATTTCATCAGAAAATGTGCTGAGGTTCTGATCTTCTAAACAAGGCAAAATCCCATTTATTTTTACAAAGGAGAATAATTCTGGAGTCAATACAGTTTTTTTTTAACATATAGATTTACTCCGTGGGTCTGTATTGCTATAGACAAATAGCAGACTGTCTTGACGGACGTGATGGTTACATTATAACAGGCGTTGCACTAGACAAGGTTCAGACAGGGCAATTTAGAACAATTTTATATGTATTTTTAGCTAAAATTAGGAGTGGATCTGATACAAAGGAAAAGTATAGGACTGCATCGATACAACTCTCTTACATAGATTGAAATCAGCAACCATAGAAATCTTTATGCACATACTATATCTTCATGTGCCTTTGGTTTTAAAAGGAGGCCTCCTAGGGAAACAATTGATTGTTTTACAAAAAAATTCTGTCGTTGAAAAGTCACATATATTTGGCTGTCCGTTTGGCACCAAAATTTGTGACTTCTCTGACACCCTCACCACTTTTACAAAAAGTGGCAGTGGGTGGGCCATGGGTCAAAACATTTAGCAATATGTGCCCTGAAAAACATTCTACCTTACACCAACTACTTGCTAGCATAGATTCAATTTTCTGAGGGAAAGACTTGTCAAAATGATTGAGACCTGTGCCGCTTAATTATTTTGGGGCATTGTATATCAGTGGGTCTTCTTGTTAAGACTGGTGTCAGAAACTCCAATCTTATGAAATTCCCCCCTCCAGGGTCCAACTGAAGTCCCTTGGGCCTACCAGAGGAAATCACGCTGAGAGCCCACTCTCTATGTCCCCATGAAATTGTCTTCTGCCAGACCTTATAAACTGTTTTTTTTTTAAAGATCCATTACTGGATCAGAGCTTGGGCCCACCAGAGGATCCTCTGGTACTACCCTGGCCCTACACATTTTCTTTGTATGGAATACTATTTAGATATAAAGTATTATAGCAACATTGTTTCTGGAGGATCATACATCATCTCATTGTGGTACAATATGTGGCACAATAAGACCTATGGGTTCATAATATAGGCTGTGGGGACTTTGGGGCAAATTTATCAAGACCAGCAGTTTTTCAGAAACTGGTCTTAATAAGCCCCTGTGCTGGTGGTGGATAGCCAAAGTTATGTAGAGGCGCCGGACTCTACATAACTTCGATGTATCCACCGCCGATTCTAAATGTGGGACAGCTTCCTTGCTGTCTTACATTTAGGCCATTTTCTATACCTAAACAAGGCGGATAAAATGATGAATGATACCGGCCTGTTGGCTCGTCCCCTTCTCTGCCGATGCCACGCCCCCCTTTTTTAGACCTGGCCTGAGCATGGATGAATTTGCAGATTCTGCCTCAACATAGCACGCGACAGAATCTGCGCCAGATATACGCCCCAAAAGTGGCATATATCTGTTCGTAAATTATCACCTTTGTGTGCAGCCTTTTAGGCCTTACATAAGGCCTGATGGTAGGTTCACATGTATATTCTGCGCTGAAAACACACCATGGATGGAACTTTCTTAAACCCAGTTACATGTAGCAGAAACAAAATCCACATGGATTTTAGCATTGCTGAGGAATTTGTACATTCAATTTACTCAATGTATTGTAAGGAGTAAATTCTGCAGTGGATTCCGGATGATTTTATACACATTTTTCCAGGTAATCCTACCTGTGTCTTTTTTCCTCAGCCATAAGACCTATTCAGATATTTGTATACAGAGGTATAATTCAGAGAGAAATCCTCCAGATGTAAAGCAACGGAGCGAGGCGCAGATGTAGCTAAGTGTAACTTGAATTAGGAGGAAGTTTGAAGACAGGAAGGGGTTAAGATTAGAAGTTTGGGTGAGGAGTCAGATTGGTGGGTAAGGGGGTGGTGCAGTAGGTTTTGCGGGCTGTATATATTCTGGTGTAGAGGTGGGGCTTCACCAGTGGCCGTTCGTACCTGTGTGAGTTGCTGTAGTTGGTGTGAGAGTAGCTAGTAATGGCGTCGTTATAGGATTTATCGGCGGTGGTAGAATGACATGGTTCTGAGTGGCTGCAGAGAAGTTTTCAAGTTGCTTTGGAGGCGCCTACTGCACCTCAAGCAGCGCCTGTCGGGAGGGCTAGGGCGAGGAAGTCTGTACTGCTCAAGAGTTTGAGCCCGGAGGCAACCCCCCGGGTGCGGAGATGTTTGAGGAGCCCCCATAGGGACTCTCCGCTGCCATCAGCTAGGGTTACTGCCAGCCGACTTGCGCACTGCGCACCTACAGGAGATGGATGGGGTAGCTCCCGACTCAGGTCTCCTTCGCGGCGGGGGGGGGGGGGGGGGTCACGGAAAAATGCGGAGCTCTCCTCCGGCGGTCGAGTCCTACCTGTTCGGGTGGATGGCAGGAGTAGTGCTGGAAGGGCGTTGGAAGAGGCGGCCCCACTGACCTTCGTGGGGGCTTCCTGAGAGCAGGGCATCAGAAGCGGAGCGGGTAGCGCCGCGATCTCTACCTACGGGCTGGTGGTGGTCTTCATCTAGGCAGCTGAAAAAATGTCTGGCCGGGGAGCAGGAGCTGGAGCTTGGGGGTACAGAGAAAGAGTTTGGAAGTGAGTGGGGACGGCGGCCACCTTGTGGTGGGCCCATCATCAATGAGTCATCGGCATTGCAACCCCTTCCTACGGACCTTGGAGGTGGTTTTATGGCAGACCAGAATTTAGAGGAAGGAGAAGTAAGCCAGGAAGCATGGGAAGCTGAGAGGAGCCACGGTGCGGTCGGCGGCTGCTGGGAGGATTCCCCAGGGACAGCCAGGTGAGGACGTCGGGTCAGGCTCATTGGATGGGGGTTGGGTGTGACCAGCTGGGTAGGATGGGGGAGGAAGGTTTAGCGCAAGAATTGTTGTCGGGTATATGGACACTTTTATCACGTTGGAGATCGGGTGGGGTGTTGTCTCCCGCTGCAGTGTGGGCTTCTGCGCCGGCAGCTTGAGCGGGGGAGCGGTTGAGTGCGGTTGGCGTGGAGAGTAGGGTTGGGCAAACCCAAACTGTAAAAATGCCTACTAATGGCATGACTGTGATTGGCCAGTGCAGCATGTGACCCAGGCTCTATATAAGCTGGAGTCATGTAGCGCTGCACATCACTCTGCTCTTACTAGTGTAGGGATAGGATGCTGCTGCTGCGAGGGAGAGAATAGGAAAGAATCTATCTGTTATCAGAACTTGTTAACTACAGCGATTGTGTTTTGTGGGTGCAGTGCAACATTTTTTTACCCTGCTCTGAGCCCAGTGACACAGAAAAATAACTTTTATCCATCTGTTAGTTAGGTGGGAATCGGCGGCCATTTTTTGCAAGTTCAGTGCACCAGCACAGCATATGTGCCAGGAACAGTAATTTAACCCTGTTCTTTTAGTTCAGTGGGCAACATATACCCATTTTTTAAGTGCACCTGCACTGCATATGTGCCAGGGGAAGGCAAAATAATATAGGGAATCGTTCTGCAAGTTCAGGGACCCAGGGGGTGACATATTCAATTTTTTTTCTGTGAAGTACAATACAAGTAAATCCATCTGTTAGATTCTGTGGGGACAAATTATTATTATTTTTGCTAAAAAGCACATTTGCGCTCTGCACTGCATTTGTGACAGTCCAATACATCGTTAAATACCGCTGTTATATTCTGGTTTTAAAAAAACACCCATTTTGTGCAAAACCCTACATTTGGGGCCTTTGCTGCATTTGTGACAGTCAAATACAAACTTTAAATACTGCAGTTATATTCTGGGCTTAAAAAAGCACCCATTTTGTGCAAGACTCTACATTTGGAGCCTTTGCTGCATTTGTGAGAGTCAAATACAAGCTTTAAATACTGCTGTTATATTCTGGGTTTAAAAAAGAAACACCCATTTTGTGCAAAATACTACATTTGCAGCCTTTGCTGCATTTCTGAGTCCAATACAAGCGTTAAATACTGCTGTAATATTGTGGTTTGAAAAAAACACCAATTTTTTGCAAGACACTTAATTTCCGGCATTTGCTGCATTTCAGAGAGTCCAATACAAGCGTTAAATGCTGCTGTTATATTGTGGTTTGAAAAAACCACCCATTTTGTGCAATACACTACATTTGCAGCCTTTGCTGCATTTCTGAGAGTCCAATACAAGCTTTAAATACTGGAGTTATATTCTGAGTTTAAAAAAACACCCATTTTGTGCAATACACTACATTTGGGGCCTTTGCTGCATTTGTGACAAATACAAGCTTTAAATACTGCAGTTATATTCTGGGTTTTAAAAAAACACCCATTTTGTGCAAGACACTACATTTGCAGCCTTTGCTGCATTTATGAGAGTCCAATACAAGCATTAACCGCCTCAGGACCGCCGTACGCAGGATTGCGTCCTGGCGGCGGCCCTGCTCTTCTGGGTGGACGCATATACGCGTCCTCCCGCGAGAGCCGAGATTTCCTGCGAACGCGCGCGCGCTCACAGGAACGGAAGGTAAGAGAGTGGATCTTCTGCGCCGGCAGCTTGAGCGGGGGAGCGGTTGAGTGCGGTTGGCGTGGAGAGTAGGGTTGGGCAAACCCAAACTGTAAAAATGCCTACTAATGGCATGACTGTGATTGGCCAGTGCAGCATGTGACCCAGGCTCTATATAAGCTGGAGTCATGTAGCGCTGCACATCACTCTGCTCTTACTAGTGTAGGGATAGGATGCTGCTGCTGCGAGGGAGAGAATAGGAAAGAATCTATCTGTTATCAGAACTTGTTAACTACAGCGATTGTGTTTTGTGGGTGCAGTGCAACATTTTTTTACCCTGCTCTGAGCCCAGTGACACAGAAAAATAACTTTTATCCATCTGTTAGTTAGGTGGGAATCGGCGGCCATTTTTTGCAAGTTCAGTGCACCAGCACAGCATATGTGCCAGGAACAGTAATTTAACCCTGTTCTTTTAGTTCAGTGGGCAACATATACCCATTTTTTAAGTGCACCTGCACTGCATATGTGCCAGGGGAAGGCAAAATAATATAGGGAATCGTTCTGCAAGTTCAGGGACCCAGGGGGTGACATATTCATTTTTTTTCTGTGAAGTACAATACAAGTAAATCCATCTGTTAGATTCCGTGGGGACAAATTATTATTATTTTTGCTAAAAAGCACATTTGCGCTCTGCACTGCATTTGTGACAGTCCAATACATCGTTAAATACCGCTGTTATATTCTGGTTTTAAAAAAACACCCATTTTGTGCAAAACCCTACATTTGGGGCCTTTGCTGCATTTGTGACAGTCAAATACAAACTTTAAATACTGCAGTTATATTCTGGGCTTAAAAAAGCACCCATTTTGTGCAAGACTCTACATTTGGAGCCTTTGCTGCATTTGTGAGAGTCAAATACAAGCTTTAAATACTGCTGTTATATTCTGGGTTTAAAAAAGAAACACCCATTTTGTGCAAAATACTACATTTGCAGCCTTTGCTGCATTTCTGAGTCCAATACAAGCGTTAAATACTGCTGTAATATTGTGGTTTGAAAAAAACACCAATTTTTTGCAAGACACTTAATTTCCGGCATTTGCTGCATTTCAGAGAGTCCAATACAAGCGTTAAATGCTGCTGTAATATTGTGGTTTGAAAAAAACACCAATTTTTTGCAAGACACTTAATTTCCGGCATTTGCTGCATTTCAGAGAGTCCAATACAAGCGTTAAATGCTGCTGTTATATTGTGGTTTGAAAAAAACCACCCATTTTGTGCAATACGCTACATTTGCAGCGTTTGCTGCATTTCTGAGAGTCCAATACAAGCTTTAAATACTGGAGTTATATTCTGAGTTTAAAAAAACACCCATTTTGTGCAATACAGTACATTTGGGGCCTTTGCTGCATTTGTGACAAATACAAGCTTTAAATACTGCAGTTATATTCTGGGTTTTAAAAAAACACCCATTTTGTGCAAGACACTACATTTGCGGCCTTTGCTGCATTTATGAGAGTCCAATACAAGCATTAAATACTGCAGTTATATTATTCTTTGAAAAAAACACCTATTTTGTGCAAGACACTTCATTTGCGGCCTTTTCTGTATTTCTGAGAGTACAATACAAGTGTTAAATACTGCTGTTATATTCTGGATTTAAAAATACACCCATTTTGTGCAAGATACTTCATTTGCAGCCTTTGCTGCATCTCTGAGAGTCCAATACAAGCTTTAAATACTGTAGTTATATTCTGGGTTTAAAAAAAACCCACACATTTTGTGCAAGACACTACATTTGCGGCCTTTGCTGCATTTTTGATAGTCCAATACAAACGTTAAATACTGCAGTTATATTCTGGGTTTAAAAAAACACCCATTTTGTGCAAGACACTTCATTTGTGGCCTTTGCTGCATTTCTGAGAGTCCAATACAAGCTTTAAATACTGCATTTATATTCTGGGTTTAAAAAAACACCAATTTTGTACAAGGCACTGCATTTGCGGCCTTTGCTGCATTTCTGAGAGTCTAATACAAGCTTAAAATACTGCTGTTACATTGTTGGTTGACAAATTTAAGACATTTTGTGACAGTGAAGCAATTGTATAAAAGTCGCCTGTTACCCTGTTGTGTGACTGCAAGAAATTTGGCACTATCTTACTGTCAGTGAACTTAATTGTTGACTATTGGCAGTTACATAGTCGTCTGACATAAACCATCTGTTAGTTTGGTTGGTGAACGCAAAGAATGAGGAGAGAGTCAAATAAGGGACGTGGCCCCGGTCATGGTGCTGCTGGTGTTGGTGGAGCTCCTGCTGCAGGGAGAGGACGTGGTCGATCTGTGCCAGCTACACGCACAAGTGAAACACCTTCCTCAGGTGCAAGTAGGCGACAGAACGTTCATCGTTAATTAGTCGGGCCTAATGCAGCTCTACGAATGGTGAGGCCAGAACAAGTACAGGCGATAGTAGATTGGGTGGCTGACAGTGCCTCCAGTGCCTTCACATTGTCTCCCACACTATCTCCTGCTGAAAGATCAGAGTTGGCACCTGCAGCCCATTGCCATCAGTCTTTCACCTCACCCCCTTGCAAATCAGCCAAGCAGTCTGAGTCCAAAGTCATGCAGAAGTCTCTTCTGCTTTTTGATGACTCTGCTAGAAGGTTTTCCCAGGGCCATCTACCTAGACCTGCCCCAGAAGTGGAAGAGATTGTGTGCACCGATGCCCAACCACTTATGTTTCAGGATGAGTACATGGGAGGACCACCGCAACACGTCTCGGATGATGACGAAACACAGGTGCCAACTGCTGCGGCTTTCTGCAGTGTGCAGACCGACAAGGAGGGCAGGGGTGAGGACTGGGTGGAAGATGATGTGGAGGAGGAAGAGGCGGTGGTCACACAGAGCCACCAGCACAGCAAAAGAAGGAGCAGGGTGCAAAAGCGGAGCGGCCGTCCCCTAGACAGTACGCCTGCTACTGGCCACTGCAGAAAGGGACCGAGCACACCAAAGCCAGCTCCAAGGAGTTCCCTAGCGTGGCAGTTCTTCAGACAATGTGCTGACAACAAGACACGAGTGGTTTGCACGCTGTGCAATCAGAGTCTGAAGCGAGGCATAAACGTTCTCAACCTGAGCACAACCTGCATGACCAGGCATCTAAGTGCAAAGCACAAGCTGCAGTGGAGTAGACACCTCAAAAACCAAGAAAGGTCTCTGGCTCCTCCTGCTTCCTCTTCTGCTGCAGTCTCAGTCTCTTCATCCCCCTCTGGAGTGGCACCTGCCACTCCGCAAACAGAGGATGTGCCAGCAACGCCACCACCTGGGTCATCAAGCATCTCCACAATGTCCCATGGAAGCGTTCAGCTGTCTATCTTACAAACACTGGAGCGAAAGAGAGAGTACCCCCCTACCCACCCGCGATCCCTGGCCCTGAATGCCAGCATTTCTAAATTACTGGCCTTTGAAATGCTGTCATTCTGTCTGGTGAAGACAGAGAGTTTAAAAAGCCTCATGGCGGTGGCTGTCCCACAGTACATCGTGCCCAGCCGCCACTACTTTTCCAGGCGAGCCACCCCTTCCCTGCACAACCAAGTAGAGGACAAAATCAGGTGTGCACTGCACAACGCCATCTGTGGCAAGGTCCACCTAACTACGGATACATGAACCAGTAAGCACGGTCAGGGACGTCATATCTCTCTAACAGCACACTGCTTCCTCCTCCTACTCCACTTCCTCATCCTCTACCGCCTCCTTATCCGGTCAGCGTAACACCTTCACCACCAACTTCAGCACAGCCAGAGGTAAACGACAGCAGGAAATTTGAAAATGTATCTGTTTGGGGGGCAAACCCCACACCACGCAGGAGCTGTGGACTGGCATGGAACAACAGACTGATGAGTGGTTGGTACCAGTGAACCTCAAGCTCGGCCTGGTGGTGTGCGATAATGGGCGAAATCTCGTAGCAGCTCTGGGCCTAGCCGGTTTGACGCACATCCCTTGCCTGGTGCATGTGCTGAATTTGGTGGTGCAGAAATTCCTTAAAAATTACCCCAATATGTCAGAGTTGCTGCAGAAAGTGCGGGCCGTCTGTGCGCGCTTTTGGCGTTCTCACCCTGCTGCGGCTCGCCTGTCAGCGCTGCAGCGTGACTTCGGCCTTCCCAATCACTGGCCAGACTTTGCGAGCAGCAGCAGCCGATAGTGGAGTTAAATCTGCAGCACGAACAGGTGAGTCGCTCTGCGGAACAGCACCACTTCACCACCAATGACTGGGCCTCCATGCAAGACCTGTGTGCCTTGTTGCACTGTTTCGAGTACTCCACCAACATGGCCAGTGCCGATGACGCCGTTCTTAGCGTTACTATCCCACTTCTATGCCTCCTTGAAAAAACGCTTTGGGCGATGATGGAAGAGGATGTGGCACAGGAGGAGGAGGAAGAGGGATCATTTACAAGTGTTTCAGGCCATTCATTCAAAAGTGGCTCAGAGGGTGGGTTCCTGCACCAACATACGCCAGGTACACAAATTTACAGCCAGGGCACAATTCTGGAGGATGACAAGGTGGAGGATGAGGATTAGGAGATGGAGGAGGAGGAACCGTGTTCACAGCAGGGTGGCACCCAAACTAGCTTATGGCCATCACTGGTGCGTGGCTGGGGGGGATACAGAGGACACAGATGATACATCTCCCACAGATGCTTTTTGTTGCCTCTGGGCAGCCTGGCAGCTGGCACACATGAGTGATTACATGCTGCAATGTCTTTGCAACGACCGCCGAGTTGGCCACATTCTAACTTGTGCTGATTACTGGGTGGCCACGCTACTGGATCCCCCTTACAAGGACAACGTACCGTCCTTAATTCCGTCACTGGAGCATGATCGTAAGATGCGCGAGTACAAGCACACGATGGTAGACGCGCTGCTGATGGCATTCCCATCTGACAGCGGGGACACAGTGGAAGCACAAGGCGAAGGCAGAGGAGGAGGAAGAGGTCGCCAACGCAGCTGGGGCACCGCCAGCACCTCAGAAGGCAGGGTTAGCATGGCCGAAATGTGGAAAAGCTTTGTCAGAATGCCACAACAACCAGCACCACCAGCTGATATGGAACGTCTTAGCAGGAGGCAGCATTTCAGCAACATGGTGAAGCAGTATGTGTGCACACACCTACATGTACTGAATAACGGGTCTGCCCCCTTCAACTTCTGGGTCTCCAAATTGGGCACATGGCCTGAGCTTGCCCTTTACGCCTTGGAGGTGCTGGCCTGCCCTGCAGCCGGTATATTGTCTGAACGTGTGTTTAGCACGGCAGGGGGCGTTATCACAGACAAGAGCAGCCGCCTGTCCACAGCCAATGTGGACAAGCTCACGTTCATTAAAATGAACCAGGCATGGATCCCACAGAACTTGTCTGTACCTTGTGCAGAATAGACATGTATACTGGCCTCACCCAGCCATTGTTATACTCCGGTGCACTTTCTCATTGTTCTATTTTTAATATTTCCCAATGTACCCTAATAAAAAATAAAAAAATAGAAAAAGAAAAAAAAATGTAAACCAAAAACCAGTGTTGGCTACCTCCTCCTCCTTCAATGCAGCTTCTACCTACACCACTACGTCCACCGACTCCTCAACCTCCTACTCCATATAGACCTCCACCAACTAGATCAAGATTATTATTTTTTATTTTTATGTATTTTATGTTTTTTTTTAAGTCAATTCACTAATTTGTCTATGTTATAACCTACATAGTGGACAGCGAGATGCATTTAACTAATTTGTCTGTTACATTGTCAGGTGAAATTCACTATTTTTTGGCTGTGATATACCCCTGCTCTACATATTGGACAGGGAAATACATTTCACTAATTTGTCTGTTACATTGTTGTGTGAAATTCCCAAATATCTGGCTGTAATATACCCCTGCTCTACATAGTGGAACGGGAAATACATTTCACTAATTTGTCTGCTACATTGTTGGGTAAAATTCCCCAATTTTTGGCTGTGATATACCCCTGCTCTACATAGTGGACAGAGAAATACATTTCACTAATTTGTCTGTTACATTTTTGGGTGAAATTATCAAATTTTTGGCTGTAATATACCCCTGCTCTACATAGTGGACAGGGAAATACATTTCACTAATTGGTCTGTTACATTGTTGGGTGACAAATGCTCATCTTTTCCGCTAGAAAGTGCTTTTGCGGCCTACACTGCATTTAGGACAAGACGAATGTTGAGGCCAGAACAACTACAGACGATAGTAGATTGGGGGTCTGACAGTGCCTACAGTATCTTCGCATTGTCTCCCACCCAATCCCCTGCTGAAAGATCAGAGTTGGCACCTACAGTCCATGGCCATCTGTCTTTCAACTCACCCCCTTTCAAATCAGGCAAGCAGTCTGAGCCCAAAGTCATGCAGCAGTTTCTTATGCTTTTTGATGACTCTGCTGGCAGGGTTTCCGTGGGCCATCCACATAGCCTTGCACCAGAAGTGGAAGAGATTGAGTGCACTGATGCCCAACTGCTTATGTTTTAGGATGAGGACATGGGAAGACTCTTGCAGCACATCTCTGATGATGACAAAACACAGGTGCCAACTGCTGCGGCTTTCTGCAGTCTGCAGACCAACAAGGAGGGCAGTGGTAAAAAGTGGGTGGAAGATGATGTGGAGGATGATGAGGTACTAGACCCCACATGGAATCAAGGTCATGCGAGTGACCTGTCTTGTTCGGAGGAAGAGGCGGTGGTCGCACAGAGGCACCAGCACAGCAAAAGAGGGAGCAGGGTACAAAAGAGTCTGTTACATTCTCGGGTGACATTTTACAATTTTTGCCGTGAATAAACCCCTGCTCTGCATAATTGAAAGGGACCACAATTTTTAATGTTTTGGGGTCTACCCAAATTTGAACAAAAAATTAAAAATAAAATAAAAAACAAAACAAAAAAACTGTTGGCTACCTCCTCCTTCACTGCCGCTTCCACCTACACTGCCACATCCACCGCCTCTTCCTCCTGCTCCATATGGGCCTCCTCCTAGATCAAGATTCTTATATATTTTTTTTACGTATTTTATGTCATTTGCCTATCCACATTTGTTTGCAGAGCACTTGCCATGCTCTCAACCACATTTTCCATGGAAAGGGCAAGTATGTAGAGATATTTTCGTTGATTCCGTTAGACAAGTTTGATTTGGATAGGGTGATGCCAGATGAGAGCAACAAAGAGGAAGAGGAGAAGCAGGCATTTGCTATTTTAGCGAGTGTGGTGGGTAAAAAGGCGCCGGATCATTGTTCCTCCCTTTTTTGCTATATGGATGCTATAGGGGAGGCGTATAGGATATACAGGGGAGTTGCATGGCTCCGGTATGACGAGCAGTTTCGCCAGAGAACAGCGGTTAGGCCTAGTATCCGGTGGGACCATAAGGACATCAGCCTTTGGATGCGGCTGATGACGGCTCCAAAAGGGGTTAACCAGCCCTTTAGGGGTGCGGCCGGGGGTTACTCAGCATGGGATTCAACGAGAATAGAGAAAGGGATGCTGCTGGCAATTCAACGAAGGGTACTGCAAGTACCTTTACGATTGCCGCTTCAAGCATGAATGCTCAGGTTGCTGCGGTGCCCACAGCTTGGCACAGTGTTTCAAGTGCTGGAAAGGAAGGGGATATGAGGGTATGCAGAATAGGTGTGACTCCGGTGAGGGTGGACGTGATGGAGCCGTTTCTAAGGAATTATCCAAATAGGGAAGTAGCGAAGTTGTTGTTATCAGGTTTTAAAGGGACACTGATAGGGCCAATAAGCATATTGAGGTATATATATGGCACTACAGGTCTTATAATGGGTATTAAAATCATATAAGTATCCCCCCTGTCCACATTATACATACAGTAAACTTTAAGTTTTATAACCTGCTCCAACGGTCTTCAATCTGCCCAAGGGGCGGCGTTTCACCTCTCTTGCGCCCAGCCAGCCTCCCCCAACTGCCGCTTTGAAGCGCCGCCCAGCTCATGAATATTCAGTTTGTTAGGCGGCTTCTGCGGTCCCCGCTCTGAAGCGCTTCGCTTAACAGTGCCCGGCGCATGCGCCGGATCTTGTGAAGTCCGGTACAGTAAGCGCCGCCCAGCTCATCAATATTCACTTCGCTGGGCGGTGCTTACTGTCCCCGACTTCACAAGATCCGGCGCATGCGCAGGGCACTGTTCAGCGCAGCGCTTCAGAGCGGGGACCGCAGAAGTCGCCCAGCAAACTGAATATTCATGAGCTGGGCGGCGCTTCAAAGCGGCAGTTGGGGGAGGCTGGCTGGGCGCAAGAGAGGTGAAACGCCGCCCCTTGGGCAGATTGAAAACCGTTGGAGCAGGTTATAAAACTTAAAGTTTACTGTATGTATAATGTGGACAGGGGGGATACTTATATGATTGTAATACCCATTATAAGACCTGTAGTGCCATATATATACCTCAATATGCTTATTGGCCCTGTCAGTGTCCCTTTAAGGACTGGTTTAAGATCCCGTGTGCTTTGGTGGGGTCAGGGGTCTCTGCTCGCAACTTGTCTTCTGCGTTGCTGCATCCGGAGGTGGTATCGGATAAGAGTGCTAAAGAGGTGGTGGCAGGGAGGATAGCGGGCCCCCTTGCGGAGTGTCCGTTGCAGGATTTATGGGTTTCTCCGTTGGGGTTCGTTCCGAAGAAGGAGCCGAACAAATTCCGGCTCATTCATAATCTTTCTTATCCAGCTGAGAGCTCTGTAAATGATGGTATCGACGATGATTTATGTTCTGTGTCATATACGTCGATTGATGAGGCAGTTCGTGGGTCCGTTGTTTCGGACAAGGGGCGTTGTTGGCAAAGACGGATACTTAGGCAGCGTTTCGCTTACTGCCAATTCATCTGGATAGTTTTCACTTGCTTGGTTTTAGATGGGGTGGGCAGTTTTATGTTGACTGTTGTTTACAGATGGGATGTGCTATCTTGTGTTCTTTGTTTGAAATGTTTAGTTCTTTTTTGGAATGGGTTGTGAAGCAAGAGGCGGAATGGAATTCGGTGTTGCATTACCTCGATGACTTTTTGTTTCTGGGGCCAGCAGGGTCGTGGGTATGTTCGGTTTTGCTGCGCACAATGGAACGGGTGGTGGCGAGGTTTGGCGTGCTGCTAGTACCGGAAAAAACTGAGCCTGGGCCTTCTACGTCGGTTACGTTTTTAGGGATAGTGATTGATAGTGTGGCGATGGAATGTAGGTTACCCGAAGATAAAGTAGCAGAAAGGTGAAGAAAGCGCAGCTTCATCACTTGCAGGATTTTGCCAATGGGGCGGGTGTTTTGTAGGCGCTTGGCCATGGCCACAGTGGGGGTAAAGGAGCCTTTTCATTTTGCGCGGCTGTCGGCCGAAGTGTGGGCGGATTTGGAAGTGTGGGAGCGTTTTCTGAGTGAATTTAACAGTTGTTCGGTGTGGTTGGAGGTGCCCATTTCTAGTGTGGATTTAGAATTGTTTACCGATGCGTTGGGTTCTTGTGGTTACGGCGCCTTTTGTCAATGGCAATGGAGTGCGGGTCCCTGGCCGGATGAGTGGAGAGTTGCAGACTTAGAAACTTAGCTTTGTTGGAGTTGTTCCCTATTGTTTTGGCAACTGGGTTGTGGGGGGATTTGTTAATGAATAAATGGGTGCGTTTTTGCTGCGATAATTTGGGAGTAGTGCCAGCAGTTAATAGTCAGTCAGCTAATTCACCCCCGGAGTTGTGCTTACTTCAGCACTTATTCCTTAAAGGTTTGAGGTTGAATGCTTGCTTTGTGGCGGTGCATGTTCCTGGTGTTGATAATTCCATTGCTGATGCCCTTTCTTGTTTCCAGTGGGATCGTTTTCGCAGATTGGTGGCGAGCGCGGACGCAAAGGGTTTGCCTTGTCCTCAGCGGCTCTGGAGCGTGGCCTTGGGGTTTTCTCAAATCTTATTCGGCGGTCCGTGAGTAGCAGTACGTGGTCAGCTTAATCTTCTGTGTGCTCTCAGTGGGAACGTTTAGCGGATCAGGTAGAGGGTTCTGAGGTAGTTGAGGATTTTCACTTGTTACTGGTTTATTTGAGGGGATGTCTTTTAGTTCGGGCGTGTCTTTTTCAGTGGCATCTAAAAGGGTAGTGGCAGTGGCTTTTTGGTTGCGACTGCGTGGTTTGGCCGACGTGTCCAAAAGTTTTTGGGTTCGCCATGCTTTGAAGGGGTATCGTCGCAATGCAGTAAGGAAGGACACTCGTCGTCCAGTTTCTCTTCCAGTATTACAGAAGTTGTGGGATCAGGTGGGAATAGTGTGCAAGTCTTGGTATGAGGTGTGTTTTTTTTCAAGCTGCATTTTGGCTTTCTTTGGTGCCTTTAATGTCTCCGAGCTGGTGGCTAGCAGTCGAGTGCGGGGCGGTGGTTTGTTGCGAGAAGATATACGTTTTTGCGAGGAAGGTTTGGATTTGTGTTGCGTAGGTCAAAAACTGATCAAGTGGGTAGAGGGGCATGTTTTTTTTTTGCGCCTGCGCCCTTTGGGTTGGTGCTGTGCTCAATTCGGTGTTTGGAAGAATTTTTGATTCTTCGGCTGGGTGTGGCGGCTTCTTTGTTGGTTCATCAGGACAGTTCAGCTTTGTCTTGCTTCCAGTTTGTTGGGTTCTTTAGGAGATGTTTAGCAGCAGCGTGTTATCCAGCGAATGAGTTTGCGTCTCATTCCTTCCGGATAGGTGCGTCAACCGAGGCGGCTAGATAGGGGTTTAGGTGAGGATGCATTTTAGCAGATTGGCCGGTGGGAATTAGCGTGCTTTCGTTCGTATATTCGTCCTCATATGTTGTAAGGGCTGGTTTCATGATCAGAGGTGTTGCCTTGTCTGTTATTTGTTATAGTTGCACGTGGAGGCCAAAGTTTAATTTTGTTTGTTTGCAGGGTCATCATCGTGTCTGGCGTGGATTTTTGGTCACTCCTATGTTTACTGTGGAGCTTTGCGAGCCGACGTGCGAAGGAATGGAAGGCAATTAGGTTTCCAGCCGGATGTGTTACAAGTTCGGTGGATAGGTTTGCAGGGCCTCTTGTGGGTGCAGATGTTACCTGAATTCCATGCTTATGCCTCTTTGGATAGGCCCACCGACATTGTGGTTTTGCATGTGGGCGGTAATGATTTAGGAGTATGCCGTTCGAGAGATGTGATTCGTGACATTAAATTGGACCTTTTACAATTGTTATGTGAGTTTCCAGATTTGTTGGTCGTTTCGTCAGATGTGGTCGCGTAGAGGTCGATGTGATTTGGTCAGTGGACCATATTATTAAGGCTCGAGCGAAGCTGAACAAAGAGGTTGGGCGTTTTGTACGTCGTCAAGGCAGTTTTGTGGTGCGCCATAGGGAGTTGGAGACGGCGTCGCTTTAATTCTTGAGGGCGGATGGGGTACATCTCAATGATGTGGGTACGTATTTGTGGGCCTTAGGGCTTCAAGAGGGTTTGGAGACAGCTCTTAGGGTGTGGCAGGATATCCATAGGTGAGGTGTCTCCTATGTTCGTTGGTGGCAGGTTAATGGGGGGTCCTGGAAGGCAAGACATTGTTTAATAGGTGCATGACACGTTGGAGCGTGCATCTCATGAGGATCAGTTACCTGAAAGCTGGGGGCTCCTGTTTGGGCTAAAAAAGGCTTACAGGGGTAGATGGATATATATTTTTGAGGATTTGGTGCCCTTGGGTCGGTGAGTGCGGCCAAGGGTAAGGTGAAAAGATGTGGGGAGTGAAGAACGCAGCTCGCTTGGGTTGCCATCTAGGATCCTTCCACAATGTTATTACACTTTATTATATGTTTTTATTATTATTGTCTTTATTAAAGATGTTAGATAATGTTTTGGATTAATAAACTGGCTGCTATGGCCTTTTCACCAAGAAGTTGGACTCGGAGTGTTATTTTGGGGGGAGTGGGTAGATGTGGGTTTGGCAGTTGTCTGAAATGATCTTACATCCTTAAGTCAGTGTACCGCCAGAGGACAATGCAAACTCAGTCGTTGAATTATTATAGACACGGACAAAGAGAAACAAAAAAAAGTTTGATAAATCTGTTGAAAGCCTTATTAACAAAATTCCAACATGTATTATGCATTCAGCCCCCAAAGATCCGAATACTTCCACTGTGTGTTTTCTAATCATTTGTGCAGGAATTTTGTGCTTATTTCAGTTCAGCCACATTTGTTTATTTTGGTTCACAAGTGTGGTAAATGCTGTTTGAAAATTGACAAAGAGGTGGATTAAAAGAGCCGATGGAGAATGTGCTGGAATTAATGCAGCCCCTCCACAAATCCTTCTTTATCTTCTCATATTTTCCCAACCATGCAAATCATGAGTTATCAGGGGTAGAGTTGAGCGAACACCTGGATGTTCGGGTTCGAGAAGTTCGGCCGAACATCCCGGAAATGTTCGGGTTCGGGATCCGAACCCGATCCGAACTTCGTCCCGAACCCGAACCCCATTGAAGTCAATGGGGACCCGAACTTTTCGGCACTAAAAAGGCTGTAAAACAGCCCAGGAAAGAGCTAGAGGGCTGCAAAAGGCAGCAACATGTAGGTAAATCCCCTGCAAACAAATGTGGATAGGGAAATGAATTAAAATAAAAATTAAATAAATAAAAATTAACCAAAATCAATTGGAGAGAGGTTCCATAGCAGAGAATCTGGCTTCCCGTCACCCACCACTGGAACAGTCCATTCTCAGATATTTAGGCCCCGGCACCCAGGCAGAGGAGAGAGGTCCCGTAACAGAGAATCTGTCTTCATGTCAGCAGAGAATTAGTCTGCATGTCATAGCAGAGAATGAGGCTTCACGTCAGCCACCACTGCAACAGTCCATTGGCATATATTTAGGCCCAGCACCCAGGCAGAGGAGGGAGGTCCCGTAACAGAGAATCTGTCTTCATGTCAGCAGAGAATTAGTCTGCATGTCATAGCAGAGAATGAGGCTTCACGTCAGCCACCACTGCAACAGTCCATTGGCATATATTTAGGCCCAGCACACACACAGGCAGAGGAGAGAGGTCCCGTAACAGAGAATCTGGCTTCATGTCAGCAGAGAATCAGTCTGCATGTCATAGCAGAGAATGAGGCTTCACGTCAGCCACCACTGCAACAGTCCATTGGCATATATTTAGGCCCAGCACACACACAGGCAGAGGAGAGAGGTCCCGTAACAGAGAATCTGGCTTCATGTCAGCAGAGAATCAGTCTGCATGTCATAGCAGAGAATGAGGCTTCACGTCAGCCACCACTGCAACAGTCCATTGGCATATATTTAGGCCCAGCACCCAGGCAGAGGAGGGAGGTCCCGTAACAGAGAATCTGTCTTCATGTCAGCAGAGAATTAGTCTGCATGTCATAGCAGAGAATGAGGCTTCACGTCAGCCACCACTGCAACAGTCCATTGGCATATATTTAGGCCCAGCACACACACAGGCAGAGGAGAGAGGTCCCGTAACAGAGAATCTGGCTTCATGTCAGCAGAGAATCAGTCTGCATGTCATAGCAGAGAATGAGGCTTCACGTCAGCCACCACTGCAACAGTCCATTGGCATATATTTAGGCCCAGCACACACACAGGCAGAGGAGAGAGGTCCCGTAACAGAGAATCTGGCTTCATGTCAGCAGAGAATCAGTCTGCATGTCATAGCAGAGAATGAGGCTTCACGTCAGCCACCACTGCAACAGTCCATTGGCATATATTTAGGCCCAGCACCCAGGCAGAGGAGGGAGGTCCCGTAACAGAGAATCTGTCTTCATGTCAGCAGAGAATTAGTCTGCATGTCATAGCAGAGAATGAGGCTTCACGTCAGCCACCACTGCAACAGTCCATTGGCATATATTTAGGCCCAGCACCCAGGCAGAGGAGGGAGGTCCCGTAACAGAGAATCTGTCTTCATGTCAGCAGAGAATTAGTCTGCATGTCATAGCAGAGAATGAGGCTTCACGTCAGCCACCACTGGAACAGTCCATTCTCAGATATTTAGGCCCCGGCACCCAGGCAGAGGAGAGAGGTCCCGTAACAGAGAATCTGTCTTCATGTCAGCAGAGAATTAGTCTGCATGTCATAGCAGAGAATGAGGCTTCACGTCAGCCACCACTGCAACAGTCCATTGGCATATATTTAGGCCCAGCACCCAGGCAGAGGAGAGAGGTCCCGTAACAGACAATCTGGCTTCATGTCAGCAGAGAATCAGTCTGCATGTCATAGCAGAGAATCAGGCTTCACGTCACCCACCACTGCAACAGTCCATTGTCATAAATTTAGGCCCAGCACTAGTGTTGAGCGGCATGTCCCATATTCGAATTCGCGAAATTTTGTGAATATTCGAAAGAATATTCGTAAAATATTCGCGATTATTCAAATTCGTTATTATTTCGCATATGCGATAATTCGAATTATCGCATAATACATATGCTATGCAAAATTCACATGTGCGCTAATGAAATCGCCTTACGAAGATTCGCAACTCAATTCAATCACTAATGTATGAATGCAATGCCCTTTGCCTCTGTTCTGGGACAAGTGTAGATATTCGCATGTGCGCTAATAAAATCGCCTTACGAAGATTCGCACCTCAATCACTTTCTAGGGAATGTGAGACTTTTGGGAATCAATCGAGATACAGTGGGGGGTGATGACAGTAGTTGACAGAGTACAGATCAATGTAATCTGTAAGGTGGAAAGTAAAATAAAAAATACGAATATTCGTAAATCGAATTTTACGAAGTTCTACGTATTCGCGAATATGGTGCTATACTATATGAATGCACAGGCCTTTGCCTCTCTGTTCTGGGGACAAGTGTAGATATTTGCATTTGCGTTAATAAAATCGCCTTACGAAGATTCGCAGCTCAATTCAATCACTAATGTATGAATGCAAAGCCCTTTGCCTCTGTTCTGGGACAAGTGTAGATATTCGCATGTGCGCTAATAAAATCGCCTTACGAAGATTCGCAACTCAATTCACTAATGTATGAATGCAAAGCCCTTTGCCTCTGTTCTGGGACGTGCCGATATTCGCATGTGCGCTAATAAAATCGCCTTACGAAGATTCGCGCCTCAATCACTTTCTAGGCAATGTGAGTAAGATCTGAGCTGTTGGACCTTTGGGAAACAATCAATTATATGTGTACTGTAATTTTGTGGGGGGGGGGGGGGGGAAACAAAAAACGAATATTCGTTTTTACGAATATATAGCACTATATTCGAAATATTCGCGAAATCGCGAAGTTGCGATATTCGCGAAAAAAATTTGCTTTTCGAATATTCGCGCTCAACACTACCCAGCACCCAGGCAGAGGAGAGAGGTCCCGTAACAGAGAATCTGGCTTCATGTCAGCAGAGAATCAGTCTTCATATCATAGCAGAGAATCAGGCTTCACGTCACCCACCACTGTAAGAGTCAATTTTCATAAATTTAGGCCCAGAACCCAGGCAGAGGAGAAAGGTCCCGTAACAGACAATCTGGCTTCATGTCAGCAGAGAATCAGTCTTCATATCATAGCAGAGAATCAGGCTTCACGTCACCCACCACTGCAACAGTCAATTGTCATAAATTTAGGCCCAGCACCCAGGCAGAGGAGAGAGCTCCCGTAACAGAGGATCTGGCTTCATGTCAGCAGAGAATCAGTCTGCATGTCATAGCAGAGAATGAGGCTTCACGTCACCCACCACTGCAACAGTCCATTGGCATATATTTAGGCCTAGCACACAGGCAGAGCAGAGAGGTCCCGTAACAGACAATCTGGCTTCATGTCAGCAGAGAATCAGTCTGCATGTCATAGCAGAGAATGAGGCTTCACGTCACCCACCACTGCAACAGTCCATTGGCATATATTTAGGCCTAGCACACAGGCAGAGCAGAGAGGTCCCGTAACAGACAATCTGGCTTCATGTCAGCAGAGAATCAGTCTGCATGTCATAGCAGAGAATGAGGCTTCACGTCACCCACCACTGCAACAGTCCATTGGCATATATTTAGGCCTAGCACACAGGCAGAGCAGAGAGGTCCCGTAACAGACAATCTGGCTTCATGACAGCAGAGAATTAGTCTGCATGTCATAGCAGAGAATGAGGCTTCACGTCAGCCACCACTGCAACAGTCCATTGGCATATATTTAGGCCCAGCACCCAGGCAGAGGAGAGAGGTCCCGTAACAGACAATCTGGCTTCATGTCAGCAGAGAATTAGTCTGCATGTCATAGCAGAGAATCAGGCTTCACGTCAGCCACCACTGCAACAGTCCATTGTCATAAATTTAGGCCCAGCACCCAGGCAGAGGAGAGAGGTCCCGTAACAGACAATCTGGCTTCATGTCAGCAGAGAATTAGTCTGCATGTCATAGCAGAGAATGAGGCTTCACGTCAGCCACCACTGCAACAGTCCATTGGCATATATTTAGGCCTAGCACACAGGCAGAGCAGAGAGGTCCCGTAACAGACAATCTGGCTTCATGACAGCAGAGAATCAGTCTGCATGTCATAGCAGAGAATCAGGCTTCACGTCAGCCACCACTGCAACAGTCCATTGTCATAAATTTAGGCCCAGCACCCAGGCAGAGGAGAGAGGTCCCGTAACAGAGAATCTGGCTTCATGTCAGCAGAGAATCAGTCTTCATATCATAGCAGAGAATCAGGCTTCACGTCACCCACCACTGTAAGAGTCAATTTTCATAAATTTAGGCCCAGAACCCAGGCAGAGGAGAAAGGTCCCGTAACAGACAATCTGGCTTCATGTCAGCAGAGAATCAGTCTTCATATCATAGCAGAGAATCAGGCTTCACGTCACCCACCACTGCAACAGTCAATTTTCATAAATTTAGGCCCAGAACCCAGGCAGAGGAGAAAGGTCCCGTAACAGACAATCTGGCTTCATGTCAGCAGAGAATCAGTCTTCATATCATAGCAGAGAATCAGGCTTCACGTCACCCACCACTGCAACAGTCAATTGTCATAAATTTAGGCCCAGCACCCAGGCAGAGGAGAGAGCTCCCGTAACAGAGGATCTGGCTTCATGTCAGCAGAGAATCAGTCTGCATGTCATAGCAGAGAATGAGGCTTCACGTCACCCACCACTGCAACAGTCCATTGGCATATATTTAGGCCTAGCACACAGGCAGAGGAGAGGTTCATTCAACTTTGGGTAGCCTCGCAATATAATGGTAAAATGAAAATAAAAATAGGATTGAATGAGGAAGTGCCCTGGAGTCCAATAATATATGGTTATGGGGAGGTAGTTAATGTCTAATCTGGACAAGGGACGGACAGGTCCTGTGGGATCCATGCCTGGTTCATTTTTATGAACGTCAGCTTGTCCACATTGGCTGTAGACAGGCGGCTGCGTTTGTCTGTAATGACGCCCCCTGCCGTGCTGAATACACGTTCAGACAAAACGCTGGCCGCCGGGCAGGCCAGCACCTCCAAGGCATAAAAGGCTAGCTCTGGCCACGTGGACAATTTAGAGACCCAGAAGTTGAATGGGGCCAAACCATCAGTCAGTACGTGGAGGGGTGTGCACACGTACTGTTCCACCATGTTAGTGAAATGTTGCCTCCTGCTAACACGTTGCGTATCAGGTGGTGGTGCAGTTAGCTGTGGCGTGTTGACAAAAGTTTTCCACATCTCTGCCATGCTAACCCTGCCCTCAGAGGAGCTGGCCGTGACACAGCTGCCTTGGCGACCTCTTGCTCCTCCTCTGCCTTGGCCTTGGGCTTCCACTTGTTCCCCTGTGACATTTGGGAATGCTCTCAGTAGCGTGTCTACCAACGTGCGCTTGTACTCGCGCATCTTCCTATCACGCTCCAGTGCAGGAAGTAAGGTGGGCACATTGTCTTTGTAGCGTGGATCCAGCAGGGTGGCAACCCAGTAGTCCGCACAGGTTAAAATGTGGGCAACTCTGCTGTCGTTGCGCAGGCACTGCAGCATGTAGTCGCTCATGTGTGCCAGGCTGCCCAGGGATAAGGACAAGCTGTCCTCTGTGGGAGGCGTATCGTCATCGTCCTGCCTTTCCCCCCAGCCACGCACCAGTGATGGACCCGAGCTGCGTTGGGTGCCACCCCGCTGTGACCATGCTTCATCCTCATCCTCCTCCACCTCCTCCTCATCCTCGTCCTCCTCGTCCTCCAGTAGTGGGCCCTGGCTGGCCACATTTGTACCTGGCCTCTGCTGTTGCCAAAAACCTCCCTCTGAGTCACTTCGAAGAGACTGGCCTGAAAGTGCTAAAAATGACCCCTCTTCCTCCTCCTCCTCCTCCTCCTCCTGGGCCACCTCCTCTTCCATCATCGCCCTAAGTGTTTTCTCAAGGAGACATAGAAGTGGTATTGTAACGCTGATAACGGTGTCATCGCCACTGGCCATGTTGGTGGAGTACTCGAAACAGCGCAACAGGGCACACAGGTCTCGCATGGAGGCCCAGTCATTGGTGGTGAAGTGGTGCTGTTCTGTAGTGCGACTGACCCGTGCGTGCTGCAGCTGAAACTCCACTATGGCCTGCTGCTGCTCGCACAGTCTGTCCAGCATGTGCAAGGTGGAGTTCCACCTGGTGGGCACGTCGCATATGAGGCGGTGAGCGGGAAGGCCGAAGTTACGCTGTAGCGCAGACAGGCGAGCAGCAGCAGGATGTGAACGCCGGAAGCGCGAACAGACGGCCCGCACTTTATGCAGCAGCTCTGACATGTCGGGGTAGTTGTGAATGAACTTCTGCACCACCAAATTCAGCACATGCGCCAAGCAAGGGATGTGCGTCAAATTGGCTAGTCCCAGAGCTGCAACGAGATTTCGCCCATTATCACACACCACCAGGCCGGGCTTGAGGCTCACCGGCAGCAACCACTCGTCGGTCTGTTGTTCTATACCCCGCCACAACTCCTGTGCGGTGTGGGGCCTGTCCCCCAAACATATGAGTTTCAGAATGGCCTGCTGACGTTTACCCCGGGCTGTGCTGAAGTTGGTGGTGAAGGTGTGTGGCTGACTGGATGAGCAGGTGGAAGAAGAGGAGGAGGAAGCCGAGAAGGAGGAGGTGGCAACAGGAGGCAAAGAATGTTGCCCTGCGATCCTTGGCGGCGGAAGGACGTGCGCCAAACAGCTCTCCGCCTGGGGCCCAGCTGCCACTACATTTACCCAGTGTGCAGTTAGGGAGATATAGCGTCCCTGGCCGTGCTTACTGGTCCACGTATCTGTGGTTAGGTGGACCTTGCTACAGATGGCGTTGCGCAGTGCACACTTGATTTTATGGGATACTTGGTTGTGCAGGGAAGGCACGGCTCTCTTGGAGAAGTAGTGCCGGCTGGGAACAACATACTGTGGGACAGCAAGCGACATGAGCTGTTTGAAGCTGTCTGTGTCCACCAGCCTAAATGACAGCATTTCATAGGCCAGTAGTTTAGAAATGCTGGCATTCAGGGCCAGGGATCGAGGGTGGCTAGGTGGGAATTTACGCTTTCTATCAAATGTTTGTGAGATGGAGAGCTGAACGCTGGCGTGTGACATGGTTGAGACGCTTGGTGACGGAGGTGGTGGTGGTGGTGGTGTTGGTGGTACATCCCCTGTTTGCTGGGCGGCAGGTGCCAACGTTCCTCCAGAGGCGGAGGAAGAGGCCGAGGCGGCAGCAGCAGAATAGGCCGAGGCGGCAGCAGCAGAAGAGGTAGCAGGGGGAGCCTGAGTGACTTCCTTGGTTTTAAGGTGTTTACTCCACTGCAGTTCATGCTTTGCATGCAGGTGCCTGGTCATGCAGGTTGTGCTCAGGTTCAGAACGTTAATGCCTCGCTTCAGGCTCTGATGGCACAGCGTGCAAACCACTCGGGTCTTGTCGTCAGCACATTGTTTGAAGAAGTGCCATGCCAGGGAACTCCTTGAAGCTGCCTTTGGGGTGCTCGGTCCCAGATGGCGGCGGTCAGTAGCAGGCGGAGTCTCTTGGCGGCGGGTGTTCTGCTTTTGCCCACTGCTCCCTCTTTTGCTACGCTGTTGGCTCGGTCTCACCACTGCCTCTTCCTCCGAACTGTGAAAGTCAGTGGCACGACCTTCATTCCATGTGGGGTCTAGGACCTCATCGTCCCCTGCATCGTCTTCCACCCAGTCTTGATCCCTGACCTCCTGTTCAGTCTGCACACTGCAGAAAGACGCAGCAGTTGGCACCTGTGTTTCGTCATCATCAGAGACATGCTGAGGTGGTATTCCCATGTCCTCATCATCAGGAAACATAAGTGGTTGTGCGTCAGTGCATTCTATGTCTTTCACCGCTGGGGAAGGGCTAGGTGGATGCCCTTGGGAAACCCTGCCAGCGGAGTCTTCAAACAGCATAAGAGACTGCTGCATAACTTGAGGCTGAGACAGTTTCCCTGGTATGCATGGGGGTGATGTGACAGACTGATGGGGTTGGTTTTCAGGCGCCATCTGTGCGCTTTCTGCAGAAGACTGGGTGGGAGATAATGTGAACGTGCTGGATCCACTGTCGGCCACCCAATTGACTAATGCCTGTACCTGCTCAGGCCTTACCATCCTTAGAACGGCATTGGGCCCCACCATATATCGCTGTAAATTCTGGCGGCTACTGGGACCTGAGGTAGTTGGTACACTAGGACGTGTGGATGTGGCAGAACGGCCACGTCCTCTCCCAGCACCAGAGGGTCCACTAACACCACCACGACCATGTCCACGTCCGCGTCCCTTACTAGATGTTTTTCTCATTGTTATGGTTCACCACAACAACAAATATATTATTTGGCCCAATGTATTGTATTCAAATTCAGCGGGATATAAATTTGAGGCCTAGTATTTAGGCGCTGGGTGACCGGTATGGATTTAGTGACAGAATTAGACTTGGAAATGCACAGAAGCGTGTGTGTGTGAAGTTATTCTGAATGACCCAATGTGCACCTTGAATATTATATACCCTTTTAGGGATAGATTTCAAATAGCTCTGATATAGCAGAAACCACTAAATTATGAAATTGCTAAATTGGGAATTGTACTTCAACCCAGAACAAAAAATGTGCTTTGACGGACACTAAATATCTTGCCCAGCAACAACAGTACAGCGGTGGGTAACGAGAGATTTAGAGGGAATTAAATTTGAGGCCTAGTATTTAGGCGCTGGGTCACCGGTATGGATTTAGTGACAGAATTAGACTTGGAAATGCACAGAAGCGTGTGTGTGAAGTTATTCTGAATGACCCTATGTGCACCTTCAATATTATATACCCTTTTTGGGATAGATTTCAAATAGCTCTGATATAGCAGGAACCACTAAATTATGAAATTGCTAAATTGGGAATTGTACTTCAACCCAGAACAAAAAATGTGCTTTGACGGGCACTAAATAACTTTCCCAGCTACAACAGGACAACGGTAACGAGAGATTTAGAGGGATTTAAATTTGAGGCCTAGTATTTAGGCGCTGGGTGACAGGTATGGGTTTAGTGACAGAATTAGACTTGGAAATACACAGTAGCGGGTGTGTGTGAAGTTATTCTGAATGACCCTATGTGCACCTTCAATATTATATACCCTTTTAGGGATAGATTTCAAATAGCTCTGATATAGCAGAAACCACTAAATTATGAAATTGCTAAATTGGGAATTGTACTTCAACCCAGAACAAAAAATGTGCTTTGACGGACACTAAATATCTTGCCCAGCAACAACAGTACAGCGGTGGGTAACGAGAGATTTAGAGGGAATTAAATTTGAGGCCTAGTATTTAGGCGCTGGGTCACCGGTATGGATTTAGTGACAGAATTAGACTTGGAAATACACAGTAGCGGGTGTGTGTGAAGTTATTCTGAATGACCCTATGTGCACCTTCAATATTATATACCCTTTTTGGGATAGATTTCAAATAGCTCTGATATAGCAGGAACCACTAAATTATGAAATTGCTAAATTGGGAATTGTACTTCAACCCAGAACAAAAAATGTGCTTTGACGGGCACTAAATAACTTTCCCAGCTACAACAGGACAACGGTAACGAGAGATTTAGAGGGATTTAAATTTGAGGCCTAGTATTTAGGCGCTGGGTGACAGGTATGGGTTTAGTGACAGAATTAGACTTGGAAATACACAGTAGCGGGTGTGTGTGAAGTTATTCTGAATGACCCTATGTGCACCTTCAATATTATATACCCTTTTTGGGATAGATTTCAAATAGCTCTGATATAGCAGAAACCACTAAATTATGAAATTGCTAAATTGGGAATTGTACTTCAACCCAGAACAAAAAATGTGCTTTGACGGACACTAAATATCTTGCCCAGCAACAACAGTACAGCGGTGGGTAACGAGAGATTTAGAGGGAATTAAATTTGAGGCCTAGTATTTAGGCGCTGGGTCACCGGTATGGATTTAGTGACAGAATTAGACTTGGAAATACACAGTAGCGGGTGTGTGTGAAGTTACTCTGAATGACCCTATGTGCACCTTCAATATTATATACCCTTTTTGGGATAGATTTCAAAGAGCTCTGATATAGCAGGAACCACTAAATTATGAAATTGCTAAATTGGGAATTGTATTTCAACCCAGAACAAGAAATGTGCTTGAACGGACACTAAATAACTCGCCCAGCTACAGCACTAGGGACAGATTTAGCTGGATATAAATTTGAGGCCTAGTATTTAGGCGCTGGGTGACCGGTATGGATTTAGTGACAGAATTAGACTGGGATATGGCCAAAAAATGAACAGACTATTGCTGGTTAAATGCACTTGGTGTGACAGCTTCACCCTGATGTAGGCTTTAGCCAAAAAACAACCACACCATTGAGGGTTAAATGCACTTGGTGACAGGCGCAGCTTGCCCCTGATTTTGTATATGGCCAAAAAATGAACAGACTATTGCTGGTTAAATGCACTTGGTGTGACAGCTTCACCCTGATGTAGGCTTTAGCCAAAAAACAACCACACCATTGAGGGTTAAATGCACTTGGTGACAGGCGCAGCTTGCCCCTGATTTTGTATATGGCCAAAAAATGAACAGACTATTGCTGGTTAAATGCACTTGGTGTGACAGCTTCACCCTGATGTAGGCTTTAGCCAAAAAACAACCACACCATTGAGGGTTAAATGCACTTGGTGACAGGCGCAGCTTGCCCCTGATTTTGTATATGGCCAAAAAATGAACAGACTATTGCTGGTTAAATGCACTTGGTGTGACAGCTTCACCCTGATGTAGGCTTTAGCCAAAAAACAACCACACCATTGAGGGTTAAATGCACTTGGTCGCAGCTTGTGCTGGCGCACCACAAGACACAAAATGGCCGCCGATCACCCCAGAAAAATGAGACTGACAAACGGTCTGTGCAGCCTAAAAACAGTGAGCAATTGAGGATCAGCAGCTCAATGATCCACAGCTGCAGATCGATCAGTTAATCAAGTCCTTTGGAGGAGTTAATCTGCCTAATCTCGCCCTACTGTCGCAGCCGCAACCTCTCCCTACGCTAATCAGAGCAGAGTGACGGGCGGCGCTATGTGACTCCAGCTTAAATAGAGGCTGGGTCACATGGTGCTCTGGCCAATCACAGCCATGCCAATAGTAGGCATGGCTGTGATGGCCTCTTGGGGCAAGTAGTATGACGCTTGTTGATTGGCTGCTTTGCAGCCTTTCAAAAAGCGCCAAGAAAGCGTCACAAAAGCGCGAAGAAAGCGACGAACACCGAACCCGAACCCGGACTTTTACGAAAATGTCCGGGTTCGGGTCCGTGTCACGGACACCCCAAAATTCGGTACGAACCCGAACTATACAGTTCGAGTTCGCTCATCCCTAATCAGGGGCAGAAAAAAAAAAAATCCAGTTCAAGAAGAGGTCAGAAGCCAAGTTTGGAGCCAGCGAGAGTTGTAACAGCCGGTGCAACATTCTTTGGACCTTTGGGTTCTGAATCAGCTTCTTTGTGTACGTTCATATAATGCTCTTACTTTGTCCCCATTCACATCAATACTGCAATTTTTACTTTATGGCTGACAAATCGTCAGAAAAATGTTCCCTCTTATAAAAAGAAACTTTAACTTAACTAGAATTCCCAGGTCACAAATAGTCATGAAAGTCTCATGGCCCATCAACCGGATCAGTAAATACGAAATACTGCCGAAGCCTCAAAGGCAAACGTTTTGCCTCGGCATCACCTAAAGAGCAATTTCTTCCATCCGAAAAAAGTGTGATTTACATGACTTACGGATTTTATTGAGAGGAACTGGATGGATTTTCTCCCAGTTCTGTCTGTATTTTATTAGTGAGCTGTTTTTTTTGTAAGCTCAGCTGTCTAAGGTAGTTGCCGACGTACACTGTTAACCTCTGCATTGCTACTATAGCTTGAAGCCCATAGTATATGAGAAACAGAGTGGACTGAGCACTCGGCCTCATAAAAGGATCATTAACTTGAGACTGGTAATTATATTGTGTTTCACCGCTGGGCCCAGTAGGTACTAGGTAAAATGTCTGGAAGCCTTGGAGTCATGAAGTGATTTTTTGTGATTTCCCTAAATGCTTGGCAGTGAGTAAACTGATGATTACTGCCAAGTCACGTCCCCAGAATCCTCTGGGGTAAAGGAACTCCTTAATGTCCTAGGCTACCAAAGGCACATAGCTGCTCAAGGGTAAATAACTTTACATGATTTAAGATGCATTTATACGTGTATGGAAAAACGCTCTGCAGTGAAGTTTGGAAACCAACCCAGGAAGGAGATGTCTGTGCTTTTTATAGCAGTATCTTTCATAAAATCCCAACCTGCTAAATTCTACAAATGTCGAAAGACCCCTACGTTTACATGCAGCAATAGTTTCCTCTATATGAGGACAAGCAATCGCTGCTGAGATTGCTTGTCTCCATATATTTAGAATAATTGTTTTCGGGCAGCAGATCCCTGTTTACTCAGCACAATCTGCTGCCTAGAAAGGATGATTTTGGTGTCCACATCAATGATGCTTTCTCCCGATGACCAAGTGTTCATTGAGTGATCGGCAACACCTTTATACAAACCAATTATCGGGAATGAGCATTGCTAGAGATACTCCTTTCTGATAATAGCTCTGATGATTGACCCATATAAAGAGTTCTTTACGGGGTTTTCTGGAAATATTAACTATCAAGGGAAGGTCCCTAGCCTTCATTGCCTCCTGAAAAATTCATACTTACCTGCTCTTCACCTCTCAGGTCCAGCTTGTTGGCTCCTGTTCCTCCATTTTCAGATCCAGCTGGGTCAAGGACATGGCCACATCCATGACTACAGTCAATTGTGGGCTTCATTGGTGATGTGTCACTTGGGAGCATGTCACTACTGAAGCCGGTCATTGGCTGCAGCCGTGCATGTGGCCATGTTCATTCTCTGGCATAAGAAAAAGCTGGGGACCAGAAAATGGAGAAACAGGAGCCAGCACACAGCACTGGAGTGACGTGAGCAGGTGATTATGAATCTTTCAGGATGCAATGCAGGCTAGGAGGCTTCCCTTGATATTTAATATCCCCGGAAAACATTTTTAACCTTTCTCGCAGCTGCCTTTTCTCCCAACAGGCTTTCTTACCTGGCACTTTAGTGAGGAGGAAGACTGTCTCACGTGCAGCCATGGGCATAGCTATAGGGGGTGCAGAGGTAGCAGTCGCTACTGGGCCTAGGGGCCTGAGGGGGCCCAAAGACCCTTGTGCCACATAAGAAGACACACAATGCACAGAGGGAAGGGGGGCCCAAGCTGAACTCTTGCACCAGGGCCCATAAGCCGTTAGCTACGCCCCTGCGGTGCAGCCATAGTATTCCGTGGAATATGTGTGAAGAGAAATATTAATTCTCATCCCATGCTACAAGAAGCCCCTACATCTCATGGGCAGCTCTACCACTGTGTTTTAATTGCACTCTATGGGCTGCTATTGACGTATTTGCCCATCTTCTGGCTTCAGGCCTGTTGTCTTGCCTTATTCATGCTCCAAGGCTCCACTCCTGTCAGAGGTTTTCTCTTCTTGTGTAACTCCAGCTAAAAAGTGAGTACTGTGTCTTGGGCTGGCCCTCTCCTCCCACAGCTGTAATTCTCAGCAGGACTTTCTATCGCAAGGAGGAGGCTCCCGATCCCTATGCATGCTCTGCCTTTTGCTCACCTGCTGAAGCAGCCACTGCAGTAAGCCTTTCCTACTGCTCACCGCCCAGAGGGGAGTGGGTGCGCACCACGCAGCCTGTGCCTCTTCTCTTCTTCTACACAATGGTCCTTTGTGTATGGCACCCCTCTTACTGTCCAGCATTTTTGCATGTAATTTGAAAGGGGTGGTGTACTCTCATTAAGGTAGGCTCAGGATCTCACCTTACACAAAAAATGAGATTATACCATATATAACTGTACTTTCTGTACTTATATCTGTAAAACACAAACAGTGTTACGTCTGGTATATACAGGGCCGGTGCTACCATAAGGCAGACCAAGCGGCTGCCTTAGGGCGCACCCTGGGGGAGGGAGGAAAAATGTGACATGGAGGGCTGATGTGACATAGGGGGGTGATTTGACATGGAGGGGGAGAAATGTGACATGGGGGCTGGGGGCTGATGGCTGACATGGGGGCATGATGTCTGACATGGGGGTCTGAGCTGAGGTCTGATTAACATTGGGGGTCTGATTGCTGGTCTGACCTGAGGTGTAATGGAAAATATTTTTTTCTTATTATCCTTCACTAAAACCTAGGTGTGTCTTAGAGGGTGAAAACTACGGTCCTCAAACCAGCGATTGTCTGAAGCAGAGAGAAGATACTAGGACCACACAGAGGTGAAGCCAGCTGCTGCAGACGGGACCTGGACCAGGTGAGCTGCGAGGAGGGGCGCCAAAATGTAGCTTCGCTTGTGTTGGCAAAAATCCTTCCACCGGCCCTGGGTATATAGACAATACAATATGGGCTCAAAGTGTCCATCTGTGAAAATCCACTGGGTTTATAAGCATCATATCTAATAGCAATTTTCATTTCAGAAGCCACACTGATATTGAACACTAAACTACAGTAATTACATTATCCAATTCAACTTAATACAGTTTTATAAAACCCCAATCACATGCAGCAGTAAAAATTCAGTGGCTTATAGGCATAATGCCCGTTATCAAATCACACACAGTGGACAAAAGCAGACACAGCGGATTATGTGGAGTAGAAAGATAGTCAGTGCAGCACTTTCAGGCCCTATTAAGAGATCTGTAATGTGGTCCTATTTTAGGGTCCATAATATGGCCCCACATGTTCCATGTTTTGGTAATCTAAGTTCAGCTTACTTGAACAGCGGGTGTCATATGGATTCTAGAATGGGACTGACTTACGACTGTCTAAATGAGGCATAAGGCTACATTCAGGGATGATTGTAGCCCTTAGCCTGCTGTACACAAAGAGGTATCACCTAAGGACAAAACCGCCTCGTTAGCGCCACCTTTTGGAAGTAGCTACCTATGAGTCACATTCCGACTTTTTAACAAGCCTTGGGACATGACAAGAGAAAACGGCCAAGCCAAATATCCATCTGCAGACAGATGTTTCGGGGCGTGTGCCCCTCATCATTATTAATAACTTATTATCTTCCCTTGGATCATTGTTAGGGTTGAGAGAATATAAATCCATAGATTTTTCCCCGTAAAAAATAAAAATAAAATAATACTTACATTATCCGTTTTAGCATGAAGAGCTGGCCCCTGCCATCTTGATTGAAGATCTCGCACGAAATCCCGTACACGGTGACGTATGACGTCACCACGCTGGCCGACGTGATGTCATCACGGGCCACGCGAGATTTCGTGATAGATCAATATGATGGTGGCGCGCTCAAATTGATCAGGTAAGCATTATTTTTTTTATTTAATTTTTTATTTTATACTGTATTATTGCTGTCAGATGCTACTATAAACGTGGCATCTAAGAGGTGCAATGACGGGGGGAAGCACAATTGCTGCTCCTTGTTATTGTAGCCATTATGTACAAAAGAAATGAGCTTTGTGATGAATTACTTCTTTTTTGTAAAATTAGTCGAAGCAGACAAAAAAAATTTAAAATTGTAAAATTCGGCGAAGCCATCCATACACAGCTGGTCTCCTTAGGGAGAGTCAGTACCCCCTCGGAGCCGCTGTCTGAAGTGAAAGGCATGTCTGTCCCTCCCAAAATATTGTAGATCAGCAGAAGACACGGTAGGGATGGTGAACATAAAGTGTATTCAGTTTTAGTGGTGTAATATTACTTCTATTGTATATCCTATGCATGGAATAACCTCTGCGAGTGATAAAGTGCCTTGCTGTGTTTGTGGCTATTCTGTTTGTTCCTCAGTCTCTGAGGTCACTACAAGTAGCCTAACCTTTTCCTATAATGTGACCTTCTTTAAATGGCTTGTAATTGGATCACTTTGGGTATTACATTGCCGTCACATTAATTTACCCTGTCAACCAGGTCCCAGCACGATGCTCAGTCATTTGGTCTAATATACTGTGACCTAGGAAGTCAGGTAATAATTTCCCTTTTTGGGGGTGTTGTAGTCCTCACTAATGTGGTTATTTAATAGCTTGCCTAATTTTTCATCGTGTCAGTTCTAACATATGTGTTAATGTTTCAGTGGGGATCATATGACCTATACAGTAATAATCAATGCACTGTGGCAGAGGTGGTGGTACTCATATTTACGGCAGGGAATCCCATAATCAAGGCAAAATTCAAGATTTACCATTTATTTTGGCCTTTTTTTTGTCTTTTTTGGGCAAAACTTATGATATTGACCAACCGCTAAATCAGTCTATTATTTAATATCCCGTGTCATTTCCACTGAACATAAATCCAGAATTCAGCTTGTGCTTTTATTCATATTTTATGTTCAGTGAAGAATAAGAATTTTGAGATAACAAGTACTATATTGATAAGGGGAGCAGCGCCCTTCTGTTTGCTATGGCTGAGACCAATAACAGTTTTATAGGACCCTTGAGTCCTCTTAAGGTGCCTGCACATCATAGCTTTCCGCTGAACAGCTATTCATTCTAACTCCCCATACACATGCACTCTTGGATAAGTTGAGCATGCATGTGTTCTTAATGGGGATAGGAGAATAAGCCACTGTCTATGATTTATAGGCATGATCATCTTCACGGAGTTGTCTCACTTCAGCAAATGGCATTTATCATGCAGAGAAAGTTAAAGGGGTATTCCCATCTTAGACAATGGGTTCATATCGCTAGGATATGTCCCCATTGTCTGAAAGGTGCGGGTCCCACCGCTGGGACCCTCACCTATATCGACAACAGAGTGGGGAGCGGTGTGGCTGGAGGACCCCAGATCTCCTGGGGTCCGTCCACCACCCACCAAGCGCTAATCCCCACCTCTCCCATAGAAGTGAATAGGAGTGTGCCGCGCATGCGCGGCCCATGCTCCCATTCATTTCTATGGGGCAAACGGCAAAAGCTCCCATAGAAATGAATGGAGGGCGGCTGCGCATGCGCAGTGCACTCTCCTTCACTTTCGGGGCTCCGTTCTCGATATAGGTGGGATCCGTACCTATAAGACAATGGGGGCATATCCATCAGCACAAAACACATCCCCCAAAAACTTTCACTGGCTGGCCATGTGGAGGGCCAAGGCGGCCCCCTGGTCATCGGCCCACTGGGAAATTGGGAAATTTCCCTGTAAGGTCTATGGCCAATCTGCCCCCTACGACCAACCTGCAATCCTATTGTTAGAAGCTGTGACAGTTACAGGGAGAGCGCTGCTGCAGAAAGGACACACCCCTTGATATAAATCTAGTGCAATTGGAGCAATGAATGAGGGGATCTCTAGATCTATTTGAGGTACAGGGCTGATTCTAACTTCTAGTCACAGAATAACCCCTTTATAACTTAGTTTAAACAAGTCAGTGCCAGAGGGACATACTGTATATTAGAAAGTTAGCGTAGAAGTAAGCTGTGGTGCTTAGAACTAGTGGTATCTTATAAAGACATGCAGACATCTCCCTAGGCATTTTTAGGACGTTTTGAGAGCATAGCTAATCACTCTTACATTATCAATTTGGATGGATAATGTTTTCTGCAACCCCAGTTATCTAGCCAGATGTGAAAGCAAACAAGAACAGCCTTAAAGGGGTTATCCCATGACTAATGTAAGAATTGAAAATCAGACATAATCTGGCACATGACAATCTCTGTCTAACAAAGCTAGAACCAGCTGTGTACTGCCCATAAATCCAGAGCATACAGCCATGTAGGGTAAATGCCTCAAAACACAACCACACCTTTCTTGTGAAAATCAATCCTCTAAGGCTACATGCACACGCAAATTGCGGATCCGCAAAACACGGATGAAGTCTGTGTGCGTTCCGCAATTTGCGGAACGGCATGTACAGCCATTAATATTGCTGCCTATTCTTGTCCACAAAATGGACAAGAATAGGACAGGTTATATTTTTGGGGCGGACCACGGAATGGAGTAACGGATGCAGACAGCATACGGAGTGCTGTCTGCATCTTTTACGGCCCCATTGAAGTGAATGGGTCTGCATCCGAGCCGCAAAAACTGCTGCTCGGATGCAGACCAAAACAACGGTCGTTTGCATGTAGCCTAAGGCTACATGCACACAACCGTATGTGTTTTGCAGTCCATAATTTGCGGATCTCTCCAAAAAATCATCCATATGCCATCCGTTTTTTTGTGGGCGCATCCATTGTAACAATGCCTAAAACAGACAAGAATAGGACATGTTCTATTTTTTTTGCGGGGCTAAGGAAATGACATACTGATGCGGACAGCACATGGTGTGCTGTCCGCATTTTTTGCGGACCCATTAAAATGAATGGGTCAGCATCCTATCCACAAAAAAAAAACTAACAGACACGGAAACAAAATACGTTCGTGTGCATGTAGCCTAAGGCCTCTTTCACACGGGCGTCCTGGATTTGCTCCGGATGTGTCGCGTAGCATTGCGTGAAAACCGCGCGAGTAGACACACAATTGCAGTCAGTTTTGACTGCGATTGCGTTCCAATGTTCAGTTTTTTCCACGCGAGTGCAATGCGTTTTGCACGTGCGTGAGAAAAAACTGAATGTGGTACCCAGACCCGAAGCCGGACTTCTTCACTGAAGTTCAGGTTTGGGTTAGGTGTTCTGTAGATTTTATTATTTTCCCTTATAACATGGTTATAATGGAAAAAATTAGCATTCTTAATACAGAATGCTTACTAAAATGTGCCTTAAGGGGTTAAAAAAAAAAATATTAACTCACCTTATCCAATTGTTCGCGCAGCCGGCATCGTCTTGTTGCTTCTTCTTTCAGGACCTGCAAAAGGACCTTAGATGATGTAATCATGCTTACCACATGGTGAGCGCGGTGACATCAGCGCAGGTCCTTTTGCAGGTCCTGAAAGAAGAAGCAACAAGACGATGCCGGCTGCGCGAACAATTGGATAAGGTGAGTTAAATGTTTTTATTTTTTACCCCTCAACCCACATTTTAGTAAGCATTCTGTATTCAGAATGCTAATATTTTCCCTTATAACAATGTTATAAGGGAAAATAATACAGTGAATACACTTTAATGGGGTCTGGGTTTGCTTTCATCCCTATGATCTCCTAGCAACCATGTGTGAAAATCGCACCGCATCCACACTTGCTTGCGATTTTCGCGCAGACCCATTCATATCTATGGGGTCTGCATTGCGTGAAAAACGCAGAATATAGAACATCACCGTGAAAATCACCGCTCATCTGAACAGCCCTATTAAAGTGAATGGGTCAAGATTCAGTGCGGGTGCAATGCGTTCACCTCACGCATTGCACCCGCACAGAATTCTTGTCCGTGTGAAAGGGGCCTAATCCTGAGAAATGCATCGTTTTATTTTTATACAAATATGATTTTCAGTCCACTGTTGGTGGGTTCACTACATTTGGTCAAGTATTGTAACACCTTTTATTTGACAGTCCCTGAAGTTTCACAGGAAGTAGCCACCTCCTTTTGTACCCCCCACTATCTGCATTGAGTGATTCTGTGTCATCTCAAATATTTACTGCCATTTCCTGCAATATGTAAGTATGTATTTCCTTGCATATGTAATGTTAAAGTGTGATGTGCCTGGTTCACCAGCAGGTCGCAGCAACATTGGTAGTTCCTTCCAGTTAGTTCCTTAGTTAGTGTTGGTCAGTCTAGCTTACTCTTCCAAAGGGAAGGTTGTGTGTCGGCCTGCTTGACCTGCCTGCAAGTTCTACATGGTTGCTTGTCCCCTCCTGGGCTCGCATTGCTTAATGCAAATAAAATATATATAAAATATATAAAAAGCCTTAGGTACGTTGCCTTTCTTTTAGTGTGTCGCGAGTCCAATAGTGAAGTGGGCAAAGTTCACATCTATAGACACGTTTTCTTTGAAAGGACTGCGCTGCACCCGGACAGAGCTGACAAATCCTCCCTTCCAGATCTCATGTCCGAAATATCAGAAAGGGACTTGAGACCCACAGTCTCTCGATGCATTTTAAAATCAAGCATCAGAAAGATCCAAGGGGCCTGTCTTTTGTAGGGGTGGAGTTAGTGAAACCGCACTGGCGGGGAGGAAATTCAATCGAGCGGATTAAGAGGAGGGAGGTTGAGTGGTTCTATATGATGGATTCCTTGCAACCAAATGGGTTGAATATAGAATTCGATTTAAAGCCTTGTCTTACTATAGTCAGTGGCAGTAGTGAGGGAGTAACCGCTGCTGGTCGGAGGCATTCTTGTGGATCGCTCTGTCATTCATTCGTTCCTGGATAGAGGGACTTCACCATTGGTGGGGAAGAATCACGTGGGGAGAGGAGTGGCCATCAATGAATGAATGGAGGAGCGTTCCCACGGGGTCTAAACAACTAGTGAAGGACGGCCCTATGACCTGATAAGGGCGGTCCTATGACATGTCAACCTGTGATTGGCTGGCAAGAGCCAGGTGGTTATTGGTGTCTCGATTGGTGGGATCATAGCATGTGAGGCCTCTGGGTCAACAATGCATGAGAGGAGGGCGGTCACAGGTATGACTGACTAGGGGCTACGATTAAATAAGGGGAGGTGACGTATCAGCTGTCCATGAATGTCCATGAAGTGTTTTCTCCTTGTATTGGATAAGATACTGTGCTTCTGAAATAGGTGGGTAGTGGCGATTAGGAGATTAGTATGTAAATAGGTTACAACTAGTCCTGATAGGTTGATGCGGCTTTGTGCATTAATCCTGGGAGTGCCAAAGGAGGTCCATATGTCATATTTGTCTAAGCCTACTTTCACACTTGCGGCAGAGAGATCCGGCAAGCAGTTCCGTTGCCGGAACTGCCTGCCGGATCAGGCAAAATGTATGCTAATTGATGGCATTAGTAAGACTGATCAGGATCCTGATCAGTCTAAAAAAGCCTGATCAGTCAAAAAAAAGCATTGAAGTGCCGGATCCGTCGTTCCGGTGTCATCCGGCAAAACGGATCCGGAACGACGGATCCGGCATTCCGGTATTCTGAACACCGGATCCGGCACTAATACATCTCTATAGGAAAAAATGCCGGATCCGGCGTTCAGGCAAGTCTTCAGTTTTTTTCACCGGAGATAAAACCGTAGCATGCTGCGGTTTTCTCTTTTGCCTGATCAGTCAAAACGACTGAACTGAAGACATCCTGATGCAAACTGAACGGATTACTCTCCATTCAGAATGCATGGGGATAAAACTGATCAGTTCTTTTCCGGTATAGAGCCCCTGTGACGGAACTCTATGCCGGAAAAGAAAAACAAGTGTGAAAGTACCCTAATGAATGTATTTGATGTATTTTATGGATGTTTTATTTCTGTATTTTTGTTTTGAGCCCTAAGGGCTATGATGATTTTAAAAAGGTGTGGAAGCCTATCAGTGGCAGGTATATAAAGACAGCCTCCTGGTAGGTTTAGTAGATACCCCTGACAAAGCTTCATAAAGCGAAACCCGGGTCAGGTGAATTGATTTGTATACACCGCATGTTATTTTATCCATCTTGTAAGTATAATAAAAACCTTGCAGTTGGAACCTCGTGTGATTCTACTTCACTATTGGTGGCACCTTGATTTCTCATAAGGTTACCTGGAGGAGAGGTGAACACAAGTGGACTGATCGCATTGCCTAATACCCAAGCTAAGAGAGATTGAAGCCAGGAAGAAGTTCCTAGAACTAAAGATAAAGTAAGAGACAGACGACAGCTAAACTAAGTTCCAGCAGAAACGGAAAGTTCCTATTTACCCCAGCTAACATAGCAGGTTGAGAGAGCTACAGAATAGAAGAGCTGAGATTGTTGCAGAATAAGCCAATACCTGCTGATGACCAAGATACCATTTGGAAACTGTTTGGATTACCGTTTTATGCCAAGTACAAGTCTGGACTCAATTATTCCTTCATCATCCAAGTTATTAATCCCTTTTGCACTTGCTTCGGACTACACCACATCTGGGGTCCAAGGATATCCAGGTAGAAGCACCGTCACACGTGTACACAACATCTACAGAGAGATTGTAGGCCACTCTACATCACTCTGGCAATCCTACACCTGGGTACCAACACTACCATCTACAAAGAGGACTCCATGGTTATCTGCAACTGGAGTCATGATTACTTGCTCTATACGGAGGGACATATTTCTTAGAAACCTCCTACGGGGCAAGGGATACCCCAGACCTGGGCAGTAGGCCGTTGCACATCTAATGAAGCAGTCCCACCCACAGTGCACCAGAAACCTGCTTTATATAAAGATAAAAATAAGCATTTCTCAGGATTAGAAGACACAAGAACAGGATGGCTATGTTTTGGAGTATCTACTGTACATGGGGGTAAGCTTATGAGGTAACTAATTTAGGTGACAACAGACTTCCTTTAACATAACTTCCAAGTGTCCCTTTTTTTACCCAAGTCCTTCTCCCTCTTTGTTCCTTAAATGTCCCTCTTTTTGACATAGGAAACAAATGGATATTAATAAAATGACTAAATTGCTCCTTACTAAACTATATTAGACCTCAAATTATTTGGTGCAAGTTGGACCTTAAAGTATCTATAATCAGATTATTTATATGCTAATATTTAAAGGGATATTAGAGTGGAAGAGAAAAACCATACAAAACATAAAAGAACATATACCCACCTCACCTATGCCCGGCTGCTGCAGTTCTTATGGCGTTAGGTCTCCGCTGTACCCAGGGTCGGACTGGCTGTACCTCACTTGAAATGGCTGTGAATAAAAGATCCAGTGATCGGATCTTTTATAAAATGAGCTGTAAGTTTCCCTCTTCGACAATCCAAAAAGCTGGGTGGTATGCCTTTAAGGGTTCTTATTTTGGTCCTGGGCCACTTTATCCTTGCATGTAGTACCTTGGAACTACATACACATCATCCAGCATAGTCTGCTATTTGTTGCAGAGTGAATACGCCTTTATTCATTGTATTACATGTGCTTAGTATTACACACTGGACACACACACATTTCATAGCACCTCAGTCCATTTATTGACAGCTTTGGCCATAACTTTCAGGAAATGGCTATGGTATGGAAAAGACCACTTCCATATTGAAATTGATATTCTCATATGAAATGGACTGAAAACGCTGCGGTCAAACCACCATTTTGTTTTCCACATTCCTTTTAATACTAAGCTATGTATTTGGCTCCCATCCAAGCTTTGGATCATTCGCAGACTTTGATATTTTTCACCTCTGACCTTCCTCTCGATCAGATCACTGCTCGTGAAAATTGCCTTTGCTCACAAAACAATGTTCTCCATTGTAATCAGGCGATACGTCAATGCTTAGGTAAACTGCTGCCACGTTAAAGGGGAGACTGACTTCAATCACATCGTGGCATCTAATCTTACATGTTAACTCGGACTAAGGCCTCATGTACACAACTGTATTTTTCATCTTTTGCGGATAGCACACTGACCCGATAATTTCTATGGGATCATACATACATCTATATTTTTTGACCTTTCCCCAAATGATAGAACATGTCCTATTCTGGTCTCTATTGTGGATGAGAATAGTCCTATCGATGGGAGTGAGAAAAATGGTGAATACATTGGCAAGTTATCTGTATTTTGCGTATTTATTTATTTGCGGACCGAAATACCGAAATGAAACCTAATATTTCTGTTCGAAGAGGACCAAACTGACCCATATTTCTGGCTAAAGACTGTCCAAGCTGACTGTAGTTGCTGCATTTTTTGAGTGTCTCTTCCCATACTGGCCCCCAGGCATGGAGAACAAGTGAATCCTCTGGTGGGCCCGTGACATAGGTGGGCCCCAGCACAGCATCTCAACCAGCCTGCATTCATATAAAAACTGGGTAGATTATTTATCAAACTACCAATTTTTTTAAATTATAGATCATCAGCATCAGGTGGCTGAGATGGCTTCCAGGTACAGAGGCACACCAATCGGTGTGTTCCTTCTTCTTTCAAAGTTGTTGGACCCCTATAAATAGAGATGAGTGAATCGAATCCACCAAAGAGGAATTAGATCTGAATTTCTGAATAAAATCGATTCACCGCGAAGCAGAATTTCCTCGTCCTTCGTGTAAGGCCACCTGCACACGACCGTTGTGTGCACCCGTGGCCATTGTCCCGTTTAACGTGTTTTTCTGCGGTCCCATTGACTTTCAAAGGGTCCGTGGAAAAATCGGAAACTGCACCGTTTGGCAGCCGCATCCGTGATCCGTGTTTCCTGGCCGTGAAAAAAATACGACCTGTCCTTTTTTTTTCACGGCCAACGGTTCATGGACCCATTCAAGTCAATGGGTCCGTGAAAAAGCACGGATGCACGCAAGATTGTCATCCGCGTCCATGACCGCGTCCGTGATCCATGTCCGTGATCTGTGTCCGTTTTTTCCTATCATTTCAATGGCAAACTTGACTTAGATTTTTTTTTCATATTCCATGTCCGTGGATCCTCCAAAAATCACGGAAGACCCACGGAAGAAAAAACGGGCACGGATCACGGTACAACGGAACCACGGTTTGCGGGACGTTAAAAAATACTGTCGTGTGCAGGAGGCCTTAGCAAATTGATTTAACCTGAAATGATGTAAAAAAATCATACTTACCGTCTCCATTTGCTTGTGTCGGGACGGCCAGCTTGATTGAACATCTCATCCGAAATCCCGTGTGTGGTGATGAAATTTCGCGCCAGGTCTCCAAGCAAGATGGCGGCGGCCGGCCCGTAGCGAGTGAACGGACGAAGTAAGTATGATTTAATTTTTTTATGTTGCTTTTACACTGTTTTTACACTCATGGATGAACGTGGCATCTGATGGGGTACAATGATGGGGAGCGGCGCTATCACAGCCTCCCGTCATTGCACCCGCTATTTACCAGCAAATTTTTTTTTTAAGATTCTGCGAAGCAGCTAAATCGAATTTTCTAAAACTTCGCTCATCTCTACCCATAACCAATCATCTTGAGCATCTTATTGCTGCAGGTAGTGTTTTCATGTAGCTGTACAGGGGGCCCCCAGAATGGATTTTACTGGTGGTCCCTAGGCACCCTAGTCCGACACTGCTGGCCCCCATGAAGGAAAAGTGACATGTTAGTACAAAGGAGCTGTTCTTTGGTGTAGACCCGTTTGCAGGCCTGTGTATTTGTCAGATTTGTACATTCATTTTTGCCTTCTCTCACTGAACTTTCGTAGGTGACGATAAGCATATGAGCAACAGCGTGCTGATTCTTAGATTATACAGTGAAGTCTGGAGTCTTTCTTGCTTACGGCTCCTTTTTCCATCAAGGTTTATCAGGCTCCTTCTCTTTTCAGCAGATTCATTAAAATCACAAGCACTTTTGAACATGCAATCAAGTGAACAGTGTTTGCATTGGTTAGTGGATCCAGCTGTTTCATCAAATCTTGATGGACAATTTACCTTTCCAGGAGTGTATGTTAATGGTCTGGAAAACACCAGTACATCACTCTGTCACAAAAGGCAGTTACATTTCCCTTGGTACCGAGCTTAACAAAATTGCATTTACGTGTATTGTCTTTGTGAGGCTTGTATGGATGGAATAATGAAACGTGGCCAGGCCTTCTCGCTGTGCTCCTCCATTGAACAATTTTTTGTTAAATTTTTCTTTTGTCCTGTACTTTTACTTGAATTTTCAGAAAGCACTAAATCAAAAATGTTCATGACTTTAGCTGCAAGCTAGTTAGCCGAAGGTTTGATCAATCAAAGGCTTCCTATTGAGAAACGTCCTGTTCACAGTTTCATGCGGAAGAGATTGTCTTATGAAAACTTTCAGCTCTATCCCCTTTGAGACATGCAAAATAATAAAATTAAAAAAAAATCTGAATTCTATTGAAGTGTTTCTTGCCAGGTCCTGAATATTGTGTATCCCATTTAATTGTTAAAAAAAAATGATTCAATTTTGTATTCCTGCCTTATTTTATGTCCTTCTTGCCCTTAAAGAAGTTGTCTCGTGGGTAAAAAATGTTTTGCAAAGGTTTAGTGTGCTATAAATGATAGCAATATAAATTCATCTGTATAAATTAATCATAAAAAAATACATCTAAAATCCATACAAATAAATGAAGGCCAAACATAATACCACGTAGACATGATATATGCAGTTAGTAAGTACACCACATGCACTATAAGGCCTCTTTCACACCATTTTGCAAGCAAGTTCAGTCAGTTTTGTCTGCGATTGCATTCAGTTGTTCAGTTTTTTCCACGCGGGTACAATGCGTTTTGATGCGTTTTTTTACGCACGTGATAAAAAAACGGAATGTTTACAAACAACATCTCTTAGCAACCATCAGTGAAAAACGCAGAATATAGAACATGCTGCGATTTTCACGCAAGTGATGCGTGAAAGGCCACTTGCAGACAAGCGTTCCTCCCGCAGCGAGTCTGCATCGCAGCACCCGGCCTGAACTCCCATCGCTGCCGGGAGTCACATAGCATTATATTGATTTATGATACTATGTAACCCTTACAGTTCTGGAATGTATTGGATAACATTGGCAGCATTATATAGTACAGTGGCTCAAAAACCTCCTATACCACCTGGATACGGTGCACAACCCTTGCGGCCTACCCTTGGTCGTAGTGGAGAAAATGAACAAAATAGATAGTCCGTGGGCACTCAACTATCTGGAACCAATGGATATTCGATATAGTATTAGAGTTGTAATATAATGGATTTATTCAATCAATTATATATGTTTGAAAAAAATTACAATTTCATCCACATTAGATCACAATTTCTATCACAATTTATAAAAGGCGCCAATACAATAAAATACACAATCCAATCACCACAGATACTACTAAATAAAAATTATGTGAATATCTATTAACATATATATGCACAGTCTTGTGTTAGGACAACTGCTCAGAGAACTCCTAAAAATGACACTGGTTTGCACTTTGAGGATTATTATGGATGTCCTCACACTTTAGCCATAACAGACCAGTGTGTTCCAGTCCTCAGTGTCACAAGGTAAATGCTAGTCCAAAAGGGGTTAATGGTGCAATCTATGCAACAAAGGTAAGCAGTATTATGTAGTTGCAGAATGTCAATGAATAACCCCTATAGTTATAGATAAGCACCCGGATTTCGGTGTGGTATTCCGTCACTTATAATTCGGACCGACGTATCCGATCAAGGCATCAAATAGGTGAATGTATAGATAAGTTCGATACGTATATTCAGTACGTTATAAATATATTCGGTACGTATATTCGGTACGTTACTAGGGATGAGCGAACTCGAACTGTATAGTTCGGGTTCGTACCGAATTTTGGGGTGTCCGTGACACGGACCCGAACCCGGACATTTTCGTAAAAGTCCGGGTTCGGGTTCGGTGTTCGTCGCTTTCTTCGCGCTTTTGTGACGCTTTCTTGGCGCTTTTTGAAAGGCTGCAAAGCAGCCAATCAACAAGCGTCATACTACTTGCCCCAAGAGGCCATCACAGCCATGCCTACTATTGGCATGGCTGTGATTGGCCAGAGCACCATGTGACCCAGCCTCTATTTAAGCTGGAGTCACATAGCGCCGCCCGTCATTCTGCTCTGATTAGCGTAGGGAGAGGTTGCGGCTGCGACAGTAGGGCGAGATTAGGCAGATTAACTCCTCCAAAGGACTTGATTAACTGATCGATCTGCAGCTGTGGATCATTGAGCTGCTGATCCTCAATTGCTCACTGTTTTTAGGCTGCCCAGACCGTTTGTCAGTCACATTTTTCTGGGGTGATCGGCGGCCATTTTGTGTCTTGTGGTGCGCCAGCACAAGCTGCGACCAAGTGCATTTAACCCTCAATGGTGTGGTTGTTTTTTGGCTAAAGCCTACATCAGGGTGAAGCTGTCACACCAAGTGCATTTAACCAGCAATAGTCTGTTTATTTTTTGGCCATATACTACATCAGGGGCAAGCTGCGCCCGTCACCAAGTGCATTTAACCCTCAGTAGTGTGGTTGGTCAAGCTATCACACCAAGTGCATTTAACCAGCAATAGTCTGTTCATTTTTTGGCCATATACTAAATCAGGGGCAAGCTGCGCCCGTCACCAAGTGCATTTAACCAGCAATAGTCTGTTCATTTTTTGGCCATATACTACATCAGGGGCAAGCTGCGCCCGTCACCAAGTGCATTTAACCCTCAGTAGTGTGGTTGGTCAAGCTGTGACACCAAGTGCATTTAACCAGCAATAGTCTGTTCATTTTTTGGCCATATACTACATCAGGGGCAAGCTGCGCCCATCACCAAGTGCATTTAACCAGCAATAGTGTGGTTATTTTTTGGCCATATCCCAGTCTAATTCTGTCACTAAATCCATACCGGTCACCCAGCGCCTAAATACTAGGCCTCAAATTTATATCCCGCTAAATCTCTCGTTACCGCTGTCCTGTTGTGGCTGGGAAAGTTATTTAGTGTCCGTCAAAGCACATTTTTTGTTCTGGGTTGAAATACAATTCCCAATTTAGCAATTTAAAAATTTAGTGGTTTCTGCTGTATCAGAGCTATTTGAAATCTATCCCTAAAAGGGTATATAATATTCAAGGTGCACATAGGGTCATTCAGAATAACTTCACACACCCGCTACTGTGCATTTCCAAGTCTAATTCTGTCACTAAACCCATACCTGTCACCCAGCGCCTAAATACTAGGCCTCAAATTCATATCCAGCTAAATCTGTCGTTAGTGCTGTAGCTGGGCGAGTTATTTAGTGTCCGTTCAAGCACATTTCTTGTTCTGGGTTGAAATACAATTCCCAATTTAGCAATTTCATAATTTAGTGGTTTCTGCTATATCAGAGCTATTTGAAATCTATCCCTAAAAGGGTAGATCATATTGAAGGTGCACATAGGGACATTCAGAATAACTTCACACACCCGCTACTGTGCATTTCCAAGTCTAATTCTGTCACTAAACCCATACCTGTCACCCAGCGCCTAAATACTAGGCCTCAAATTTATATCCAGCTAAATCTGTCCTTAGTGCTGTAGCTGGGCGAGTTATTTAGTGTCCGTTCAAGCACATTTCTTGTTCTGGGTTGAAATACAATTCCCAATTTAGCAATTTCATAATTTAGTGGTTTCTGCTATATCAGAGCTATTTGAAATCTATCCCTAAAAGGGTAGATCATATTGAAGGTGCACATAGGGACATTCAGAATAACTTCACACACCCGCTACTGTGCATTTCCAAGTCTAATTCTGTCACTAAACCCATACCTGTCACCCAGCGCCTAAATACTAGGCCTCAAATTTATATCCAGCTAAATCTGTCCTTAGTGCTGTAGCTGGGCGAGTTATTTAGTGTCCGTTCAAGCACATTTCTTGTTCTGGGTTGAAATACAATTCCCAATTTAGCAATTTCATAATTTAGTGGTTTCTGCTATATCAGAGCTATTTGAAATCTATCCCTAAAAGGGTAGATCATATTGAAGGTGCACATAGGGACATTCAGAATAACTTCACACACCCGCTACTGTGCATTTCCAAGTCTAATTCTGTCACTAAACCCATACCTGTCACCCAGCGCCTAAATACTAGGCCTCAAATTTATATCCAGCTAAATCTGTCCTTAGTGCTGTAGCTGGGCGAGTTATTTAGTGTCCGTTCAAGCACATTTCTTGTTCTGGGTTGAAATACAATTCCCAATTTAGCAATTTCATAATTTAGTGGTTTCTGCTATATCAGAGCTATTTGAAATCTATCCCTAAAAGGGTATATAATATTCAAGGTGCACATTGGGTCATTCAGAATAACTTCACACACACCCGCTACTGTGTATTTCCAAGTCTAATTCTGTCACTAAACCCATACCTGTCACCCAGCGCCTAAATACTAGGCCTCAAATTCATATCCAGCTAAATCTGTCGTTAGTGCTGTAGCTGGGCGAGTTATTTAGTGTCCGTTCAAGCACATTTCTTGTTCTGGGTTGAAATACAATTCCCAATTTAGCAATTTCATAATTTAGTGGTTTCTGCTATATCAGAGCTATTTGAAATCTATCCCTAAAAGGGTAGATCATATTGAAGGTGCACATAGGGACATTCAGAATAACTTCACACACCCGCTACTGTGCATTTCCAAGTCTAATTCTGTCACTAAACCCATACCTGTCACCCAGCGCCTAAATACTAGGCCTCAAATTTATATCCAGCTAAATCTGTCCTTAGTGCTGTAGCTGGGCGAGTTATTTAGTGTCCGTTCAAGCACATTTCTTGTTCTGGGTTGAAATACAATTCCCAATTTAGCAATTTCATAATTTAGTGGTTTCTGCTATATCAGAGCTATTTGAAATCTATCCCTAAAAGGGTATATAATATTCAAGGTGCACATTGGGTCATTCAGAATAACTTCACACACACCCGCTACTGTGTATTTCCAAGTCTAATTCTGTCACTAAACCCATACCTGTCACCCAGCGCCTAAATACTAGGCCTCAAATTTATATCCAGCTAAATCTGTCCTTAGTGCTGTAGCTGGGCGAGTTATTTAGTGTCCGTTCAAGCACATTTCTTGTTCTGGGTTGAAATACAATTCCCAATTTAGCAATTTCATAATTTAGTGGTTTCTGCTATATCAGAGCTATTTGAAATCTATCCCTAAAAGGGTATATAATATTCAAGGTGCACATTGGGTCATTCAGAATAACTTCACACACACCCGCTACTGTGTATTTCCAAGTCTAATTCTGTCACTAAACCCATACCTGTCACCCAGCGCCTAAATACTAGGCCTCAAATTTATATCCTGCTAAATCTCTCGTTAACGCTGTCCTGTTGTGGCTGGGAAAGTTATTTAGTGTCCGTCAAAGCACATTTTTTGTTCTGGGTTGAAATACAATTCCCAATTTAGCAATTTCATAATTTAGTGGTTTCTGCTATATCAGAGCTATTTGAAATCTATCCCTAAAAGGGTATATAATATTCAAGGTGCACATTGGGTCATTCAGAATAACTTCACACACACCCGCTACTGTGTATTTCTAAGTCTAATTCTGTCACTAAACCCATACCTGTCACCCAGCGCCTAAATACTAGGCCTCAAATTTATATCCTGCTAAATCTCTCGTTAACGCTGTCCTGTTGTGGCTGGGAAAGTTATTTAGTGTCCGTCAAAGCACATTTTTTGTTCTGGGTTGAAATACAATTCCCAATTTAGCAATTTCATAATTTAGTGGTTTCTGCTATATCAGAGCTATTTGAAATCTATCCCTAAAAGGGTATATAATATTCAAGGTGCACATTGGGTCATTCAGAATAACTTCACACACACCCGCTACTGTGTATTTCTAAGTCTAATTCTGTCACTAAACCCATACCTGTCACCCAGCGCCTAAATACTAGGCCTCAAATTTATATCCTGCTAAATCTCTCGTTAACGCTGTCCTGTTGTGGCTGGGAAAGTTATTTAGTGTCCGTCAAAGCACATTTTTTTGTTCTGGGTTGAAATACAATTCCCAATTTAGCAATTTCATAATTTAGTGGTTTCTGCTATATCAGAGCTATTTGAAATCTATCCCTAAAAGGGTATATAATATTCAAGGTGCACATTGGGTCATTCAGAATAACTTCACACACACACGCTTCTGTGCATTTCCAAGTCTAATTCTGTCACTAAATCCATACCGGTCACCCAGCGCCTAAATACTAGGCCTCAAATTTATATCCTGCTAAATCTCTCGTTAACGCTGTCCTGTTGTGGCTGGGAAAGTTATTTAGTGTCCGTCAAAGCACATTTTTTGTTCTGGGTTGAAATACAATTCCCAATTTAGCAATTTCATAATTTAGTGGTTTCTGCTATATCAGAGCTATTTGAAATCTATCCCTAAAAGGGTATATAATATTCAAGGTGCACATTGGGTCATTCAGAATAACTTCACACACACACGCTTCTGTGCATTTCCAAGTCTAATTCTGTCACTAAATCCATACCGGTCACCCAGCGCCTAAATACTAGGCCTCAAATTTATATCCCGCTGAATTTGAATACAATACATTGGGCCAAATAATATATTTGTTGTTGTGGTGAACCATAACAATGAGAAAAACATCTAGTAAGGGACGCGGACGTGGACATGGTCGTGGTGGTGTTAGTGGACCCTCTGGTGCTGGGAGAGGACGTGGCCGTTCTGCCACATCCACACGTCCTAGTGTACCAACTACCTCAGGTCCCAGTAGCCGCCAGAATTTACAGCGATATATGGTGGGGCCCAATGCCGTTCTAAGGATGGTAAGGCCTGAGCAGGTACAGGCATTAGTCAATTGGGTGGCCGACAGTGGATCCAGCACGTTCACATTATCTCCCACCCAGTCTTCTGCAGAAAGCGCACAGATGGCGCCTGAAAACCAACCCCATCAGTCTGTCACATCACCCCCATGCATACCAGGGAAACTGTCTCAGCCTCAAGTTATGCAGCAGTCTCTTATGCTGTTTGAAGACTCCGCTGGCAGGGTTTCCCAAGGGCATCCACCTAGCCCTTCCCCAGCGGTGAAAGACATAGAATGCACTGACGCACAACCACTTATGTTTCCTGATGATGAGGACATGGGAATACCACCTCAGCATGTCTCTGATGATGACGAAACACAGGTGCCAACTGCTGCGTCTTTCTGCAGTGTGCAGACTGAACAGGAGGTCAGGGATCAAGACTGGGTGGAAGACGATGCAGGGGACGATGAGGTCCTAGACCCCACATGGAATGAAGGTCGTGCCACTGACTTTCACAGTTCGGAGGAAGAGGCAGTGGTGAGACCGAGCCAACAGCGTAGCAAAAGAGGGAGCAGTGGGCAAAAGCAGAACACCCGCCGCCAAGAGACTCCGCCTGCTACTGACCGCCGCCATCTGGGACCGAGCACCCCAAAGGCAGCTTCAAGGAGTTCCCTGGCATGGCACTTCTTCAAACAATGTGCTGACGACAAGACCCGAGTGGTTTGCACGCTGTGCCATCAGAGCCTGAAGCGAGGCATTAACGTTCTGAACCTGAGCACAACCTGCATGACCAGGCACCTGCATGCAAAGCATGAACTGCAGTGGAGTAAACACCTTAAAACCAAGGAAGTCACTCAGGCTCCCCCTGCTACCTCTTCTGCTGCTGCCGCCTCGGCCTATTCTGCTGCTGCCGCCTCGGCCTCTTCCTCCGCCTCTGGAGGAACGTTGGCACCTGCCGCCCAGCAAACAGGGGATGTACCACCAACACCACCACCACCACCTCCGTCACCAAGCGTCTCAACCATGTCACACGCCAGCGTTCAGCTCTCCATCTCACAAACATTTGATAGAAAGCGTAAATTCCCACCTAGCCACCCTCGATCCCTGGCCCTGAATGCCAGCATTTCTAAACTACTGGCCTATGAAATGCTGTCATTTAAGCTGGTGGACACAGACAGCTTCAAACAGCTCATGTCGCTTGCTGTCCCACAGTATGTTGTTCCCAGCCGGCACTACTTCTCCAAGAGAGCCGTGCCTTCCCTGCACAACCAAGTATCCGATAAAATCAAGTGTGCACTGCGCAACGCCATCTGTAGCAAGGTCCACCTAACCACAGATACGTGGACCAGTAAGCACGGCCAGGGACGCTATATCTCCCTAACTGCACACTGGGTAAATGTAGTGGCAGCTGGGCCCCAGGCGGAGAGCTGTTTGGCGCACGTCCTTCCGCCGCCAAGGATCGCAGGGCAACATTCTTTGCCTCCTGTTGCCACCTCCTCCTTCTCGGCTTCCTCCTCCTCTTCTTCCACCTGCTCATCCAGTCAGCCACACACCTTCACCACCAACTTCAGCACAGCCCGGGGTAAACGTCAGCAGGCCATTCTGAAACTCATATGTTTGGGGGACAGGCCCCACACCGCACAGGAGTTGTGGCGGGGTATTGAACAACAGACCGACGAGTGGTTGCTGCCGGTGAGCCTCAAGCCCGGCCTGGTGGTGTGTGATAATGGGCGAAATCTCGTTGCAGCTCTGGGACTAGCCAATTTGACGCACATCCCTTGCTTGGCGCATGTGCTGAATTTGGTGGTGCAGAAGTTCATTCACAACTACCCCGACATGTCAGAGCTGCTGCATAAAGTGCGGGCCGTCTGTTCGCGCTTCCGGCGTTCACATCCTGCTGCTGCTCGCCTGTCTGCGCTACAGCGTAACTTCGGCCTTCCCGCTCACCGCCTCATATGCGACGTGCCCACCAGGTGGAACTCCACCTTGCACATGCTGGACAGACTGTGCGAGCAGCAGCAGGCCATAGTGGAGTTTCAGCTGCAGCACGCACGGGTCAGTCGCACTACAGAACAGCACCACTTCACCACCAATGACTGGGCCTCCATGCGAGACCTGTGTGCCCTGTTGCGCTGTTTCGAGTACTCCACCAACATGGCCAGTGGCGATGACACCGTTATCAGCGTTACAATACCACTTCTATGTCTCCTTGAGAAAACACTTAGGGCGATGATGGAAGAGGAGGTGGCCCAGGAGGAGGAGGAGGAGGAGGAAGAGGGGTCATTTTTAGCACTTTCAGGCCAGTCTCTTCGAAGTGACTCAGAGGGAGGTTTTTGGCAACAGCAGAGGCCAGGTACAAATGTGGCCAGCCAGGGCCCACTACTGGAGGACGAGGAGGACGAGGATGAGGAGGAGGTGGAGGAGGATGAGGATGAAGCATGGTCACAGCGGGGTGGCACCCAACGCAGCTCGGGTCCATCACTGGTGCGTGGCTGGGGGGAAAGGCAGGACGATGACGATACGCCTCCCACAGAGGACAGCTTGTCCTTACCCCTGGGCAGCCTGGCACACATGAGCGACTACATGCTGCAGTGCCTGCGCAACGACAGCAGAGTTGCCCACATTTTAACCTGTGCGGACTACTGGGTTGCCACCCTGCTGGATCCACGCTACAAAGACAATGTGCCCACCTTACTTCCTGCACTGGAGCGTGATAGGAAGATGCGCGAGTACAAGCGCACGTTGGTAGACGCGCTACTGAGAGCATTCCCAAATGTCACAGGGGAACAAGTGGAAGCCCAAGGCCAAGGCAGAGGAGGAGCAAGAGGTCGCCAAGGCAGCTGTGTCACGGCCAGCTCCTCTGAGGGCAGGGTTAGCATGGCAGAGATGTGGAAAACTTTTGTCAACACGCCACAGCTAACTGCACCACCACCTGATACGCAACGTGTTAGCAGGAGGCAACATTTCACTAACATGGTGGAACAGTACGTGTGCACACCCCTCCACGTACTGACTGATGGTACGGCCCCATTCAACTTCTGGGTCTCTAAATTGTCCACGTGGCCAGAGCTAGCCTTTTATGCCTTGGAGGTGCTGGCCTGCCCGGCAGCCAGCGTTTTGTCTGAACGTGTATTCAGCACGGCAGGGGGCGTCATTACAGACAAACGCAGCCGCCTGTCTACAGCCAATGTGGACAAGCTGACGTTCATAAAAATGAACCAGGCATGGATCCCACAGGACCTGTCCGTCCCTTGTCCAGATTAGACATTAACTACCTCCCCATAACCATATATTATTGGACTCCAGGGCACTTCCTCATTCAATCCTATTTTTATTTTCATTTTACCATTATATTGCGAGGCTACCCAAAGTTGAATGAACCTCTCCTCTGCCTGTGTGCTAGGCCTAAATATATGCCAATGGACTGTTGCAGTGGTGGCTGACATGAAGCCTGATTCTCTGCTATGACATGCAGACTAATTCTCTGCTGACATGAAGCCAGATTGTCTGTTACGGGACCTCTCTCCTCTGCCTGGGTGCTGGGCCTAAATTTATGACAATGGACTGTTGCAGTGGTGGCTGACGTGAAGCCTGATTCTCTGCTATGACATGCAGACTGATTCTCTGCTGACATGAAGCCAGATTGTCTGTTACGGGACCTCTCTGCTCTGCCTGTGTGCTAGGCCTAAATATATGCCAATGGACTGTTGCAGTGGTGGGTGACGTGAAGCCTCATTCTCTGCTATGACATGCAGACTGATTCTCTGCTGACATGAAGCCAGATCGTCTGTTACGGGACCTCTCTGCTCTGCCTGTGTGCTAGGCCTAAATATATGCCAATGGACTGTTGCAGTGGTGGGTGACGTGAAGCCTCATTCTCTGCTATGACATGCAGACTGATTCTCTGCTGTCATGAAGCCAGATTGTCTGTTACGGGACCTCTCTGCTCTGCCTGTGTGCTAGGCCTAAATATATGCCAATGGACTGTTGCAGTGGTGGCTGACGTGAAGCCTCATTCTCTGCTATGACATGCAGACTGATTCTCTGCTGACATGAAGCCAGATTGTCTGTTACGGGACCTCTCTCCTCTGCCTGTGTGCTAGGCCTAAATATATGCCAATGGACTGTTGCAGTGGTGGCTGACGTGAAGCCTCATTCTCTGCTATGACATGCAGACTAATTCTCTGCTTACATGAAGCCAGATTGTCTGTTACGGGACCTCTCTGCTCTGCCTGTGTGCTAGGCCTAAATATATGCCAATGGACTGTTGCAGTGGTGGGTGACGTGAAGCCTCATTCTCTGCTATGACATGCAGACTGATTCTCTGCTGACATGAAGCCAGATTGTCTGTTACGGGACCTCTCTGCTCTGCCTGTGTGCTAGGCCTAAATATATGCCAATGGACTGTTGCAGTGGTGGCTGACGTGAAGCCTCATTCTCTGCTATGACATGCAGACTGATTCTCTGCTGACATGAAGCCAGATCGTCTGTTACGGGACCTCTCTGCTCTGCCTGTGTGCTAGGCCTAAATATATGCCAATGGACTGTTGCAGTGGTGGGTGACGTGAAGCCTCATTCTCTGCTATGACATGCAGACTGATTCTCTGCTGACATGAAGCCAGATTGTCTGTTACGGGACCTCTCTCCTCTGCCTGTGTGCTAGGCCTAAATATATGCCAATGGACTGTTGCAGTGGTGGCTGACGTGAAGCCTCATTCTCTGCTATGACATGCAGACTGATTCTCTGCTGACATGAAGCCAGATCGTCTGTTACGGGACCTCTCTGCTCTGCCTGTGTGCTAGGCCTAAATATATGCCAATGGACTGTTGCAGTGGTGGGTGACGTGAAGCCTCATTCTCTGCTATGACATGCAGACTGATTCTCTGCTGTCATGAAGCCAGATTGTCTGTTACGGGACCTCTCTGCTCTGCCTGTGTGCTAGGCCTAAATATATGCCAATGGACTGTTGCAGTGGTGGGTGACGTGAAGCCTCATTCTCTGCTATGACATGCAGACTGATTCTCTGCTGACATGAAGCCAGATTGTCTGTTACGGGACCTCTCTCCTCTGCCTGTGTGCTAGGCCTAAATATATGCCAATGGACTGTTGCAGTGGTGGCTGACGTGAAGCCTCATTCTCTGCTATGACATGCAGACTAATTCTCTGCTGACATGAAGCCAGATTGTCTGTTACGGGACCTCTCTGCTCTGCCTGTGTGCTAGGCCTAAATATATGCCAATGGACTGTTGCAGTGGTGGGTGACGTGAAGCCTCATTCTCTGCTATGACATGCAGACTGATTCTCTGCTGACATGAAGCCAGATTGTCTGTTACGGGACCTCTCTCCTCTGCCTGTGTGCTAGGCCTAAATATATGCCAATGGACTGTTGCAGTGGTGGCTGACGTGAAGCCTCATTCTCTGCTATGACATGCAGACTAATTCTCTGCTGACATGAAGCCAGATTGTCTGTTACGGGACCTCTCTCCTCTGCCTGGGTGCTGGGCCTAAATTTATGACAATGGACTGTTGCAGTGGTGGCTGACGTGAAGCCTGATTCTCTGCTATGACATGCAGACTGATTCTCTGCTGACATGAAGCCAGATCCTCTGTTACGGGACCTCTCTCCTCTGCCTGGGTGCTGGGCCTAAATTTATGACAATGGACTGTTGCAGTGGTGGCTGACGTGAAGCCTGATTCTCTGCTATGACATGCAGACTGATTCTCTGCTGTCATGAAGCCAGATTGTCTGTTACGGGACCTCTCTGCTCTGCCTGTGTGCTAGGCCTAAATATATGCCAATGGACTGTTGCAGTGGTGGGTGACGTGAAGCCTCATTCTCTGCTATGACATGCAGACTGATTCTCTGCTGACATGAAGACAGATTCTCTGTTACGGGACCTCCCTCCTCTGCCTGGGTGCTGGGCCTAAATATATGCCAATGGACTGTTGCAGTGGTGGCTGACGTGAAGCCTCATTCTCTGCTATGACATGCAGACTGATTCTCTGCTGACATGAAGACAGATTCTCTGTTACGGGACCTCTCTCCTCTGCCTGTGTGTGTGCTGGGCCTAAATATATGCCAATGGACTGTTGCAGTGGTGGCTGACGTGAAGCCTTATTCTCTGCTATGACATGCAGACTGATTCTCTGCTGACATGAAGCCAGATTCTCTGTTACGGGACCTCTCTCCTCTGCCTGTGTGTGTGCTGGGCCTAAATATATGCCAATGGACTGTTGCAGTGGTGGCTGACGTGAAGCCTCATTCTCTGCTATGACATGCAGACTGATTCTCTGCTGACATGAAGCCAGATTCTCTGTTACGGGACCTCTCTCCTCTGCCTGTGTGTGTGCTGGGCCTAAATATATGCCAATGGACTGTTGCAGTGGTGGCTGACGTGAAGCCTCATTCTCTGCTATGACATGCAGACTAATTCTCTGCTGACATGAAGACAGATTCTCTGTTACGGGACCTCTCTCCTCTGCCTGTGTGTGTGCTGGGCCTAAATATATGCCAATGGACTGTTGCAGTGGTGGCTGACGTGAAGCCTCATTCTCTGCTATGACATGCAGACTGATTCTCTGCTGACATGAAGCCAGATTCTCTGTTACGGGACCTCTCTCCTCTGCCTGTGTGTGTGCTGGGCCTAAATATATGCCAATGGACTGTTGCAGTGGTGGCTGACGTGAAGCCTCATTCTCTGCTATGACATGCAGACTGATTCTCTGCTGACATGAAGCCAGATTCTCTGTTACGGGACCTCTCTCCTCTGCCTGTGTGTGTGCTGGGCCTAAATATATGCCAATGGACTGTTGCAGTGGTGGCTGACGTGAAGCCTCATTCTCTGCTATGACATGCAGACTAATTCTCTGCTGACATGAAGACAGATTCTCTGTTACGGGACCTCCCTCCTCTGCCTGGGTGCTGGGCCTAAATATATGCCAATGGACTGTTGCAGTGGTGGCTGACGTGAAGCCTCATTCTCTGCTATGACATGCAGACTAATTCTCTGCTGACATGAAGACAGATTCTCTGTTACTGGACCTCTCTCCTCTGCCTGGGTGCCGGGGCCTAAATATCTGAGAATGGACTGTTCCAGTGGTGGGTGACGGGAAGCCAGATTCTCTGCTATGGAACCTCTCTCCAATTGATTTTGGTTAATTTTTATTTATTTAATTTTTATTTTAATTCATTTCCCTATCCACATTTGTTTGCAGGGGATTTACCTACATGTTGCTGCCTTTTGCAGCCCTCTAGCTCTTTCCTGGGCTGTTTTACAGCCTTTTTAGTGCCGAAAAGTTCGGGTCCCCATTGACTTCAATGGAGTTCGGGTTCGGGACGAAGTTCGGATTGGGTTCGGATCCCGAACCCGAACATTTCCGGGATGTTCGGCCGAACTTCTCGAACCCGAACATCCAGGTGTTCGCTCAACTCTATACGTTACCCTTCCAGAGGCCACATACAATAATTTGATCCTCCTAGACCGGATTCTATCTTCATGCGGTCAGGATGCCAGATTTGTATGTAGGACCTTCCTGTTGAGTCACGTTTTGTCTGATCAGATGATCTACTTTATCCACGTGATCCAGTGTAGGGCGGAGTTTAGAGGTGGTATCGGAGGCTATAGCAGCTTGTGGCAGCTTATAGCAACTTACAGTTCTTATAGTAGTAAGGCGCGCGCCTGTTTGTTGGTCACTCCACTCGAATAGGTCAATTCTTAGAAGTAATCTTGAAGTCCTTTTTTCAATAAGGCCATACAATATGACGGCTTCTCTGGGTAAGCAGCTACAGGACCCAGAGAAGCCGTCATATTATATGGCCTTATTGAAAATGGCCTTATGACTCAACAGGAAGGTCCTACATACAAAGCTGGCGTCCTGACCGCATTACTTTATTAACTAAGTAGCAGGACATGTAGGGCATACATGGGGGATATCCCTGCACTTACTATTATTTCTGGGCGCCACTCCGTTGAGCTGCTGTGGCCCCTGTTACATTTTCCCACGCTGTATGCTAAGTAACAGCATCGGAACACCAGGGAGGAGACAGCTTTTCTCTGTGGGCGTTCCTTCTCCCTGGATAGATTTTGTAAGCATAAGTCCACAATACGCAAAAAGAATCTCCTGCTCCCTATACCTTTTCATTTTGAACAATGTCGACACAACATCTCCTAATTGCGCAGGTTCCTTGCCCTCGTAGAGGTGGTGACAGAATTAAAATCCTGAAAAGACGTGAAGTCTTTTGGATCCATAGATTACAAACTTTGAATCCAAAGGGCTTAAATCGGGATTATGAACTTAGCAGTTTTTTGTGACATGTGGTCCTTTGAAACATGTAGTTCTTGCGATATTTGGTGTTCCCTGTATGTTTATTCCTATTATTTATTCATTGTTTTCTTTTACTTTACAGAGAAAGTGATGAAACTTTTATTCTTCATATAATGTTAATATCATTATGCCCTAAAAAGATTCCCTTCATATGTTTATATGTTTATTTTTTTATTTATACATATATACTCATATTTAATGCATGTTATTACATATATGCATACGTGGGGTCATTACACGATACTAAGTTATTTAGACTTGCGTTCTTACCTGCGGTTTTTCTATGTCAACTTTTTTCTATGTTAATTTTGTGTATGTGATCTCTATAGTGACCTGACGTCACATCCGGTGACTGGTGCGCTATTTAAATGTCGTTTCTTTGATATGATGATTCTTGTTCTTGAGCCGAAACGCGTCACAAGTGTACTTGCCTATGTGACAATGAAAACAGAAATCGCAATCTACAAGTGAGTGCCAGTCTTATCTTCATGTTTGTGCCGGCGACGCTGACCCTAGACACGTGCACCGCGCCATTGGGAGAACGGAGTGCCGACTGTCTTTCTTCTGACAAGTGCTTTATTAGTGAGTGCTGACAGCAGAGTCATCACATTCCAATACGCAGGTAAAGAGGACAATAGCCATTAAGAGTCAGGCCTTTGTCGGTCTGGTGTCTCTGGTGTTCTAATTACCATGGAACGGAGGAGCCTCCTTTAGATAATCCCACAATTATGGGACAGATTTAAGAGAGCGGTTTATTCCCCGTACAATAATGCTAGTCCCAATAAAATGATATACCTGCAAAGGCTATAATTGTGCAATCATTGAATAACTGCAGGGATCCTTCAAGAGCAGACAGCGGTAGTGCCTTGTTGCTGGTTTGTATGTTGATCGTTTATTGTAAGAGTGAAGGAAAGCAAAGTACGCTGTTATGTTTAATATGGTGAACGTCATGCCATTCTTTTATCCGCTTCATCTTTTTATGATTAGCACAGCTGATTATAATCCATCTTGTTCCATCTTCTATGTTTCCATACCCGGGTCAATGGAAATGAAACTTCTACCAAAATTAAACTGCAGCTTTGCAGCCCATCATTAACCTCTGCATCCTGTGAGATTTGGTGGCGTGTGGATTTCTCTGTATGAAAATGTATTTTAAAGATTAATCACACGAAGAAAGAGGGAGATTGAATCTGCGATATCATTTACTCATAAATGCTTCAAAAATGACTTTTAAATTACTTTGAACCCCTAACTTAGTTTTCAGATTTAGTAACATCTGCATGGCAACCCAACAAATACAGATACATAGTCACATGTTCTGTGCTTCAAGGGATGCATTGGGGGAGATTTATGTAAGACTAGCGTTTTACGCCACTCTTTGATATCCCCTGCGCTGTTGGAGGATGCGCCTAATTTATGGCGAGGAGAAGGCTTTCTTATGTATCAGGTCCATCCCACAGTAGTCCGCGCTCAGCGCAGCACTTAAAGTCACAAACATGGGATTTGCGACTTTTTAATGCCGTAGGGGGAAAGATCCTCTACATGAGAAAATCCTCTACATGAGTCCTGCTTCTTTACATGAAAATACACAATAGGGGGGGCCCTAGAAGCAGGACTCATGTAGAGAATTTTCTCCGGATTCTAGTTCCTCATCTAAGAGTTTGAATAGTAATTACCATTGATCAGTTCACAATAAACCCATGACAAAAATAAAGATACTGACCCCTTCTGTTGCTGGCTCATATCATCTAGGGCAGCGGTCAGCAACCTTCGGCACTCCAGATGTGGTGAAACTACAACTCCCAGCTAGTTCCATTTACTTTCATAGGAGTTCTGAAAACAGCTAAGCAAGTGTGCATGCTGGGAGTCGTAGTTTCTCCACATCTGGAGTGCCTGAGGTTGCTGATCCCTGATCTAGGGGAACGTTGATCCATTACTTGACATCTGATCCCTTTGGCTTCTTTATTTCTGCTCCCTTTTACGTTGGGGTAACGCCATCCCGGTCTGGATACACTACTTTGTCTGGTGAGTCTCCCCTATACATGTTCATGATTGTTTTTCTGGTCAGTACTCTGCTAGGCGCCATGGTTCCTCTTGGTTTCCATATGGTTCAGCTATATTTGCAGGTCTGACTGTTGTTACTGTCTCTGGTAGTGACTTTCTTGTCCTACATAGGAATATTGAACATATTTATATAGGAGACTCTGCCACATATTATATAGATTTATTATTGCTATTTATACGGTATTATTACTTTTAATATAGTGTACCACCGGAATGGTGTTTTTTTTCCTGCTGCTATTTCTTTGTAACATAACGTCTTGTATGTATGTAATCATGTTATTTAATAAAGCATATACACTTTTTTGCATTTGTACCTTTGGCTTCGCTTCTTGTAGGTTGTTGTTTTGTTAAGGGAGCTGGTACTTTTTTGTACTCTATAATAGTTGACCCCCTTTATATTGCCGCAACATGTGTTGCACTGACTCATTGTAGTTTTGGCATGGGAATCAACGTTGGTCCTATATCGGTATTTATAAAAAAAAAAAGATTATAGCACTACATTCGTTTTTTTCGAATATTCGCTGTATTGCTATATATTCTTGTTTTAGAATATTACGAATATTTGAAAAAACAAATATATTCGATATAGTGCTATGGCTCATTGGCCCACAAGCAAGAAGCAGGGAGGAATCATGTTTTTGCTTGACAATTGAAAAATTAGCAATAAAAATTTGCATTACGAAAATTCGCATATTACACGATTATTACCTTGTCGACTTTTCGAGTAAAAAAAATATCGTACAATATAATGAATATTCTAATTTGCGAATATTCGCTGAATATTCTACAAAATATTCGTAAAATATTGCCGCTTATCACTATAGTATGGTAGAAGATGGTGGCACTTTGATCAGAGGGGTTGCATGGATGATATTTCTGGTTACCTCAGCTGGCGATTATGTGCTCCTATAATTAAGATGAGGGTTGTATGGCCATATTGCCTTTGCCTAATACATTTGAATAAATAAATTTCACAGTACCTCAACATGAACTGCATTAAAGGGTCAAATATTAGGCAATGTACAATTCTGAAATAAAATGTCTTGCTTTGGCTGTGCCTCTAGCTTTAGAAACATCTTTATTCTTCCCACACCTCCATTTAGCAATTCTTCTAATGCATATTGCAGAGAAACCAGCAGAATGAGGTCTCCGGAGATCACTAGAGCCTTCCTAACGTGTTCCAGATGCCTAAGTACAAAACAGTGTAGGTGAAAAGGATTCTGGGGGGTTCACATGCCAGGGTCCATCTATTGAATTCAAGACCACCATGCCTTTCATTTTGCATTTTCATTATAATGATGGATATCGAATCAGTTTGTAAAACATTAGGGGAGGATTTGTAAAATTAGAATATATTGCTCTGCTTGTACCTATGAGTATTAATACAAATAGTAAGTGGTACTGTACAGTAGCAGTACTAATGGCATGGCTGGAGTTATGTTCTTCATAGTTCTAGCCTGTGTCCTCAACAGTGTTGAACTGAGACTCTTTCGGCCCAAAAAGGAAATTATTCTGAAAGTGCAACCTCCATATATACAGTGCAAGTGCACGTTTGTTTTTAATTGCATCATCATTGCATGCACAGGACATATCATCAACAAGGTTTAGTGGTGCCAGTACAAGGTGTGGTCCACCAGCGGAATCCGCATGTGAATTAATACTGATAGTGATAGCTGAGCTGCAAGTGCAGGTGAGTCCCTGAAAATACCAGTAATCTACATACAAATCCCGCAGGAGGACAACACCATGCATGGGCCCCCTAATGGGTTATTTGTGAAGCAACTCATAATAAACATCCAAAGGCAGATACAACTTGATGTTTCTTCTGCTGGACCTTTGGAGTCTTGTTTTTATTAGGGGCCATTTTTGTGTCAGAGCTTGGCCCCACCAGACACTGGTGGGACAGACTAACCTGGATCTCCAAACTCCACAATTATCTCCTGTCAAGCAAATTATTGTGATAATTTTAAATGGGTTGATGACCTTATCTCCTCTTTATAGCTTTTCAATTTCATTGTTGATTTTATGGCACTTACTTAGCATCTGGGCCTATTTCTAGATTGTTGATGTTACGTTTCCCCCATTGCTTTCCCAGCCTACTGTTATGGCTATTTAAGAAGTGGAAATAAAACTTGGATTGGGCAAGCATCATTGAGGAGGAACTGATTTATATGGATAGGCCATTTTATGTTTTAACTCTGTAAGTATAATAAATCTTGCTATAGCAGTACATCACTATTAAGTGTCTCTTCCTTCTCCTCTGTATGTAAGGAATTTAGGTGGGGATCCAAAACAATATTTTTTGCCCCTAGCAATTAATAGTGGTGATCTACTACGTTAATGGTGTGGAGGTGAAGAGGACTTACTTCTTGGAGATTCTGCAGGGCTCATATGTAAAAGAGTGGAATAAGGGACTACTTTTTGTTCTCTATATACAATAATGTAGTAGCTGATGCTTGCCAAAAAGGAATCACATTGTCAGAACCTGGGTAAATAAATTTGGAAACTGACAATCATTTCTCTGAGATAGAAATGTTCCATGAGCATTTGTCACATCCATCTCTGGGAACGAAAATAAATATATGTTGTAGGAAGGAACAAAGGGTCGTCATTGATGGTCGGTATGTGTCACCGAGGTTCCTGGCCTCTGTGAGGTAAGAGCCGGTTTCTCTCAAGTGTCAGTATTGCAGATTGCAGTCTGACACTTTAGCAGTTTAGTATGGCTGTAAAGCTGATCCGGGGTGGCTTTTACTGGTAGTAGCCAAAGTGCTGGGTGAGTGGCTTCTCCACTTGTTCCAGGCAGGGTCTTGGCAGGTTTAAAATCAGTCAGCACTGTCAGGTGGTATGAATTACTCATCTCTGACAGTGATGAGTCTATGTTCGCCCTTTTTGTGGTTCAACAGGAGATGTTGTACCAGGTAAATCAACTACGGGTGAGCATATTGAACAGTTGGTGGTGCCCAAGGCGTATCACAAGCTTGTGTTGGAGTTAGCCCACCAACATGTTCTTGGGGGACACCTGGGCTAGCAGAAAACACAGGACCGAATTCTACAGCGGTTTTACTGGCCCAGTGTGTTCAGAGAGGTGAAAGAGTATTGCAAGTCTTGCCCAACCTGCCAGATAACCAGCCCCCAGCCACATTTGCGTAGTTCCCTGGTCTCTCTCCCTATTATTGAGGTTCCATTCGATTGGATCGCTATGGATCTCATAGGCCCAGTACCGAAGTCTGCAAGAGGGCACCAACACATCTTGGTAGTCCTGGACTATGCCACTTGGTACCCGGAGGCGATGCCGCTGCGACATACCGCCGCCAAACTCATAGCCAAAGAGTTAATGGAGATATTTTCCCAAATGGGCCTACCTAAAAAGATTCTGACTGACCATGGGACCCCATTTATGTCAAAAGTCATAAGGGGACTCAGTAAACTACTACAGATCAAACAGTTACGGACGTACATCTATCACACGCAAACGGATGGCCTGGTAGAGAGCTTTAATCAAATCTTGAAAAACCTGTTAAAGCGGGATGGATTGGGATTTTCTACTGCCCTATCTCATATTCGCAGTGTGAGAGGTGCCCCAGGCCTCTACTGGGTTCCCACCATTTGAACTGCTGTATGGCTGACATCCGTGTGGTCTGTTGGACATAGCCAAAGAGGTGTGGGAACAACAACCCACACTGCATAAAAGTGTGATTATGTCACTCGGATGCAAGAGCGGATGGAGACGCTGGTTAAGGAACATATGGAGGCAGCTCAGTGAGCCCAGAGTAGAGTCTATAATCGCCAGGCTTGGGTTCGGAATTTTAACCCTGGAGATGGGGTTTTGGTTCTGGTGCCGACTGTGGACAGTAAGTTCCTGGCTAGGTGGCAGGGTCCCTACGAAGTGCTCGAAAAAGTTGAGGAGGTAACCTACAAGGTACTCCAGCCCTGACGGAGAAAGCCGGAGACTCAGGAGGCTAGGGAGTTCATCAGCAGGAACACAGATGTGTTTTCAGACCTCCCTGGATGCACTTTTATAATCCGACATGACATTGTCACTAAGCCTCAGGCCAGAATCTGGTTGAAACCATACCGGCTACCTGAGTTGCGGCGACAAGCCATCTGGGAAGAAGTGCAGCTGATGTTACAGCTAGGTGTCATCGAGGTGTCAAAAAGTGAATGGGCCAGTCTTAATACCCAAGCCAGACGGGACGCAACGATTCTGTAACGACTACTGCAAACTTAATGAGGTTTCCAAATTTGATGCATATCCCATGCCCGAGTGGATGAGCTTATTGAGAAGTTTGGCCAAGCCCGGTGTTTCTCTGTTTTGGACCTCACCAAAGGGTATTGGCAGGTACCCTTGATGGAGGCTGCCAAGGAGAAAACGGCTTTCATCACACCAGAGGGGCTGTATCAGTAGAAGGTATTATCCTTTGGTCTACATGGCACTCCCGCCATGTTTCAAAGGCTAATGGACATTGTACTGCGTCCACGTCATCGGTACTCTTCAGCGTACCTGGGCGATATCGTTACTCACAGTACCGACTGGGAAAGTCACCACCTAAGGTACAGGCTGTAGTGGACTCCCTTAGGAAGGCTGGCTTGACTGCTAACCCAAAAAAATGTGCGATAGGGTTAGAAGAGTCCAAGTACCTGGGGTATGTAATTGGGCACAGAGTTATCAAACCTTAGGTGAACAAAATTGAGGCAATTCGGACTTGGCCCCGAACTGTCACTACTCGGCAAGTAAAGTCGTTCCTGGGAATGGTGGGATACTATATGAGGTTTGTCCCACACTTTGCCACAATGGCCGCACCATTGACAGGCCTTTTGAAGGGACGCAAGTCAGTGACGGTCCACTGGAATGAGCAGGTGGAAAAGGCTTTCTCCGCTTTAAAGTCGGCCCAGTGTGGGTCCCCGGTTTTGGTGACGCCCGACTTCAAAAGGGAGTTTATAGTACAGACCGATGCCTCCGAAGTATGTCTCGGTGCTGTACTGTCTCAGGAAGTCAACGGGGAGGAGCATCCCGTTGTCTTTCTCAGCCAGAAGCTTACCCCAGCTGAGACCAGGTATAGTATAGTGGAGAGAGAGTGCCTGGCTATCAAGTGGGCACTTGAGTCTCTCCGCTATTATTTGTTGGGGAGAAAGTTTCGTCTAGTGACCGACCACTCCCCTCTCAAATGGATGAGCCAGGCCAAGGACAGAAATGCCCGGGTCACCCGGTGGTTTCTGTCTTTGCAAAATTTCAAGTTTTCGGTGGAACACAGCGCAGGCCGGCTACTAGGAAACGCCCTGTACCGGATACACTGTTTAATGTATGTCCACCCCCTCAGGGTTGAACAAAGGGGGGAGGTATGTGGAAAGGAACAAGGGGCCGTCATTGATGACCGTTATGTGTATGTTCCTGTCCTCGGTGAGGTAATAGCCGGTTTCTCTCAAGTGTCAGTATTGCAGATTGCAGTCTGACACTTCATCTGTTTAGTATGGCTGTAAAGCTGATCTGGGATGGCTTTTACTAGGAGTAGCCAAAGTGCTGGGTGGGTGGCTACTCCCCATGTTCTAGGCCGGGTCTTGGCAGGTTTAAAATTAGTCAGCACTGTCAAGTGGTGTGGATTGCTCCTCTCTGACAGGGCAGCGCAGTCAGTCTGTGTTTGGGATCTGAGGCTTTGTGCCGTGCTGGAGGGTTGAGAGCCGCATGCTGGGAAACAGGCCCCCGAAAGCCTTTTGTGGATCGCTGCTGAAAAAACTGCTAACAAGGTGATTGTTTTGTTCTTTGGACTTTCCATTGTGTGAACTAACACCAAGACTGCAAACTGTAATTTTGTTTTTGCCTTATGTGTGAATAAACACTGAAGTTTTGCTTTACCAACTGTACTGCGTCCGCTTACCCTGTCTACCAGAGCAAATCCCCACAATGTGCATTTAATGCTGGGATGATGGGATCAATGATTGTTGTCTACACTGGTACCCATACAAATTCCACTCATACCTATACAGGGAAGCTGTGAGACGTGAGATGGTATCAGTAAGACATGAGATGTAGCTATCCTCACCATTTGCATTTCATCCATACACGTAATGCTTTAATTTGTCATTTCATCTATAGTCGTATGTTTGCTGATGTAAGACATGCACTACCAGGTGGAAGATTAATATGACGGCTTCCACTCATTATTAAAATGAATTTCCGAGTAAGATCTTTCATCTGTCATTCTATGTAACATTCACATCTTCTGTTATATACCATTCGTTTTTTGTATACGAGTTGTACGTGAGATGGGAAGAGAGTGGCATGTTAGATAAATGGTAGTCACATTTTCAGAAGAGACATCTGCTTGTTACATGACAACTGGAGAAGAAACAGACATCAGCCTGGAGGCATCACTAGAAACACTAACGAAATGTAAAAATTCAAGAGCATCTCAATGGATGGTCTTAATTTCTTGCACATGAGCGATGGGGTCAAGGTTAGATAAGAGCTTCACACATAAGAAAACTCTGGGACTTCTCAGATTGAAATGTGTTTTATGAATAACACATGAATCCTATTCATGTAAATATATCATGACTGGTATCTTATTCAACTTTATAGTTCTTCAGGATAACCATGTTTAAAGTGTTATAGAAGACACAAGAGATTATAGGAGTTGCCTAGCTAGGACTTAAAAATATATGGAAAATGAACCACTAAGGTAGCATTGTAATAACGCTGAGGAGATGTTACAGCTCATATGTAGCACACCTGGGTGGGTTGTGATATTATATTTGGCACATCGCAATAGTAGATATATCAAGTCAAATGTACGTTGATAGGGTAACAGCTGCCAACATCCACACTCCTTCTTCTCAGTTGTGTCTCAACAAAATTTAACCATCAGTAGATGAAGCTTCTCTTATATAAATCACTGATGTGATTTATATGGCCTGATGCCAGTGCCCAATCATTTAGGGGGAGATTTATAAAAATTGGTGTAAAAGAAAACTGGCTTAATTGCACATAGCAACCAATCAGATTCTACCTTTTGTTTTCTAAAGGAGCACTGAAAATCTAAAGGAAAATTTGTCTGGTTGATATAAGCAACTAAGCCAGTTTTCCCTTACTCTGATTTTCATAAATCTTCCTCTTGTCTCTATATTTTTATACTTTTTTGGTATTTAATTTCAATAAACCAGTTGGTATCACCTGGGCTGGGCTAGGAACTTAAAGTGGCCCTGGGGAGAAAAAAAAACCTAAAAGTGGCCACATGTTGTAGACAGGTCCAAATTTACAGAAGGTGTAATACACGAGTGGACCGGGTCAGCACTGCCATAGCACAAAATACCGTCCCAGTAGAACCAAATACCACAGTGCAGCCCCAAAAGCTGCCCCTCTGTGGTGGCCATCAATTTCTGCCATTTTCTGTCCTCCTCCAGTTGTCTCTGATTAAGATATGGAGCAGGGGGCTCGGGTTGGGCAATTTAATTCATGAAGGCACATGCAGTCGCTGGTCAGGTACATGAATATCTGATTCTCACAGCGTTAATTACCACTGATAGCTCATTATGTACCTGGCCATCTACAAATAGGAGGGCTTGGGCGGCACCCTGGGCATCGGCCCACCGGGAAATTTCCCTGTAAGGTCTGCCCATGAGTATTTCTGCCAACATGTTTGTCAAACTGTTATAAGTATTTTATGGAAGGTATATATGGCAGTGCTCTGATATCTCTTTTATATATATGGTGCCAAAATTCTGAATCAATAGCAAACAGAAGTTAGGTCCCTTTACAAAGGATTGTTATAGGGCAGATTATTGGGAACAAATGTTCGTGTGAACACTCGTTCCTGATATTTGGCCTGTGTAAAGGTGCTGCTGATGACTGGATGAATGAGGAAATGCTTGTTCATGGGGTAAATTCATTGCTTATGCTGATACGTACATTATCATTTATGGGAAGCAGATCGTGCTGTGTAAACATCTACTGCCCAGAAACAATGAATCTGTATGAGGATGATTTATTTAGAGTAGCCAAAGCTCATCTCCTTATAGGTGATTGCTGCATGTAAATGCAGCTCTCACCTCCTCTGATGGGCAATTATTGGGACAGAACCATTCCTTCTCGATAATTGCCTGCTCAATCAGCGGTGTAAAGGCACCATAACAGAAGACTGCTCTGACACAATGTTTGGATATCTTCTTGGCTTTTTAAAAAAATTTTTTTTTTATCTAAAATGTCATGTCAGATAGCACTTAACAGTTCCAATGGGACATGGGACAACTATGTTCTGCAGCTTCTTGGTTTTGGGTAATTGGTGTGATCACAATGACCCACCAATGTTACCTTCCAGTCTTTTTGGTGTCTTAGAAGAGGATTCTAGGATGCATTGCAATTAGCTCCATAGAAGGGTTATTCTTGATGCACCCACATGTACTGTATTTCTATACTGTCTAGAGAGAAATATATACAATATACAATTTGTACATTTTGTTAAGTGATAACTGGAAAACAAATAATACTATTTAAGATGATTGGCAAAAAAATGAAACAGACAAAATCATACATTATAAATTTGTCAAAATAAAATTCTATCAAAATTGTTAAGGTCCTGAACAGGTTAATAAACCCACATAACTACTGAGGCCTAGTCATAACTCAACCTTATCTGTCTGTGTGTCACATCTAATAATTTTAATCATGTTCACACTTTTATAGATCCTAATTAAGAAGACTCAACAGGTGTCAGAAGTCTTAAAAGATATTTCATGGAACAGTCGTAAAGTCACGGTAATATAATAAGTTGTTTTATTCATTTATCATTATTCATTATAATGTATAGACTGCAAGTGTGTGGTTCTTCAGCTATAAAGTAGCAGAAGACATAATTAAAAATTTAACACAGCGTATCAGGGTCTCCCACTGCAGGAGTATTAATTGTTTCTCACATAAATAGGTGCAACAGGCCGCCTCCGTCCAGGGCTCTCTCTATCGCGTCCGAGGTGTAGTAGGAATGCCGAGTGGTGTAATAGTGGGGCCTAAATGTCTCTTTATGTGTGTCACGGTGCTCCTACCTGGACACTGCTGGACACTGCTGGACACGGCTGGACCCCAGGCTTTGGCTTTGAAGCAATAAAAAGGGGCAAATAATTGCGGATTTTGAAAGAAAGATTGAGTCAAGACCTTGTATGTAGTTAAACAGCAGCTTTACTTGAATAAAAATTCATCAAAACAATCTTCAAGCTTTGTCTTGGTTCCAGCAGGCTTTAGCATAAACTGTCAGGCTCCTTCAATAACTCTGCTTTCTCTCTCTCTCTCTCTGCTGTACTGATAAGCTGAATAGGTAACTTGGCTTCTTTCTTTATGCTGCACTTCTCTCTTTAGTCAGACTAATGATTAGCCAGGGAATATGGTAGAATCCAGTGAGTCCCAACATGGAGTCTCTACCAGGACACACACTACCACTAGAACTCGAGCTAGAACCAGTTCTAACTGGTCCCCAACCTTCCTGCAAGAAAATAGGACTCGCTCACTTCTCTCCAGAGGGGGGTTAAAATGGAATGGTTAGCTCCATTCTACATAATTACAGCTCTGCCGGGTTTGCTGCCACCTGCTGGTGAACCAGGCATATTACATAGAAACATAGAAACCTAGAATGTGTCGGCGGATGAGAACCATTTGGCCCATCTAACTGTTATAAACAGTTGCAAACATTATTATAGATGCACATTATGGAGAGGACCTGGACAGATATACATAAGATGACATTGGTGTTAGCCCAATAAAGACAGTAGCAGGGTGCAGGAGTGGTAATACCACTCTGGGGTGTTACATAGGTTTACTAATTAGTAAAGATAATCCAAAGAAGGAAGATTTCATACCCAGTATCAGTCCCCATAGCACACACACATAGGTATGAGCCGGCTGTCTACATAAACAACATAAACAAGCGCTCAGACTGGAACATTCAGTTCAATTTCCTTTTTGTTTTACTACTTGGAACAAAAAAATGTAAGGTCTTTAGTAGGGATGAGCGAGCCCATGGAATATATGGACCCCCGCCAATCAGAAATTGGGTGCCCAGTATGGTATTAGAGGTGAAAGTTTGGGATACCCAGGGGCAGTGTTACTCTTTCAATTAATGAGAAGTAATACACTGTTGAGAATTATGATTTGTTTCAATTCTTTCCATAGGGTATCAGTATTTATCTTATGCAGTGCATGCTTTGCTGTCATATGATCAAATGAAGGATTCTGACTTGTGTTGACCAAACTTGTGTTTTAAGTTCGGCGTCTAAAGTTCGGGCTTGAGTTATCAATGAATCGCATTATGGATTCCGCTACCACGGACCATAACGGAATTTAGAATCCATAAGGTGATTCTCCGATAACCCGAGCCCGAACTTTAGACGCCGAACAAGTTCGCTCAACACTAATTTTGACTGCCTGCAGCAGCGACTAGGAGGAGCATGTTGTCTTCAGATGTATACAGCCCTCACTGAGTTCAAAGGAGTAAAAGGCCCATAACTCTTGTTTTCAGTGCAACCGGACAAATCTCAGCCCACTGCGGGTCAGACGTGATCCCATTAACTATCTAACAATCAGATTCCAATTCTAGTGGATACGGCTAGGAGAGATTCTGTCTCCTGTCTCTCTGAGTTTTTGTTTCTGGTCAAATTTGCCTTAAAGTAGATTTTCGCCAGTAATATACATTTAAAGGACAGTTCCAGTCACAAAAAAATCAGCCATCACTTGGTATGTACATCTCTTCCCTACGTTTACAATGTCCAGGCTTTCTGCCCCCTTTTAACTCCTGTTATTATGTATTTTCCACATTGCGGCAGACAGTTGGCTGGTAATTCCATGACTCCTTAGGCCTCGTTCACATTTCCATTTTTCGCTGACGTGTGCTGTCCGCATTTTCCACGGACAGCACACGTACTCATTGATTTCAATGTGTCTGTTCACATTTCAGTATTTTTTTACTGACCGTTGGTCAATTAAAAAATCACGGGGACATGCACTACTTTGATCCGTGATGCGGACCAAGCTCTCCCATTGAAGTCTATGGGTCAGTGAAAATCACTGATACACATCCGTGTTGTGTCCGTTTTTCACTGAAGGCTAATAGGAGATTCTTTGGAAAGTCATTTTCAGCTGAGCAATGTCATTGAATTACGGATGACACAAGGATGGTAACAACGGACACATGGACCAACCACGGATCCTTCACAAACAGCTTCATGGATGAAACACGTAAGCTTTTTCTCATCAACGATTCCACAAACGTTGAATGACTATTTTTGGTCAGATCGCTCAATCGTTAGAAATATTTACATGCCATGATTCTCGTCCATCTTCCATTGCTTACGTTCGAATCGTAACGATTATCTACTTCTGTCAATCCACCTTTAGGAACAATGTGTCATGAAGAATTGAGAGACATAAACCTGAGGTAAAAAAAATATATATAGTACTAAATATACAGTCAACATATAGGTGAGAAAGTTGACTCAAACTATGGCGTCAGTAGCAAGCTAAGGCTACTTTCACAATTGCTCTGTTGTTTTCCGGTATTAAGATCCAGCAGAGGATCTCAATCCTGGAAAAAAAAGTTTCTGTTTAGTCCTCATGCATTCTGAATAGAAAGAGATCCGTTCAGGATGCATCAGGATGTCTTCCGTTCCGTCAGCATTCCGGTCATAAAAACAGAAAAAAAGGATCTGCCACTGAAAACAATGTAAGTAGAGTTGAGCGAACACCTAGATGTTCGGGGAGTTCAGCCGAACTTTAAAAAAAAGTTCAGATTCGGGACCCGAACTTGGACCCAAACCCTATTGAAGTCAATTGGGACCCGAACTTCTCTTTATTATTTTCTGTTATAACATGGTTATAACGGAAAATAATAGTATTAGCTTTTTCAGATCTGAGTTTTCACGATTGTGAAAACTCAGATCCAACAGTATATTCTAACACAGAGGCGTTCCCATGGTAATGGGGACGCTTCAAGTTAGAATATACTAAGAACTGTGTACATAACTGCCCCCTGCTGCCTGGCAGCACGCGATCTCTTACAGGGTGCTGTGATCTGCACAATTAACCCCTCAGGTGCCGCACCTGAGGGGTTAATTGTGCGGATCTCAGCCCCCTGTAAGAGATCGGATGCTGCCAGGCAGCAGGGGCCAGACCCCCCTCCCTCCTCAGTATTAAAATCATTGGTGGCCAGTGCGGCCCCCCCTCCCTCCCCAGTATTAAAATCAATGGTGGCCAGTAGCGCAGTAGCGTCCTGGCTGCCATGGTAACCGATCGGAGCCCCAGCGATTAAACTGGGACTCATATCGAAACTGCCGCTCCGCTGCCACCAATGAAGGGGGGATGGGGGTTGTTAACCAATGATTTTAATTAGGGGGAAAAGGGGAGGCCGCACTAGCCACCAATGATTTTAATAGGGAGGGGGGGCGCACTGGCCACCAATGATTTTAATACTGGGGAGGGAGGGGCCGCACTGGCCGCCAATGATTTTAATACTGAGGAGGGAGGGTTGTCTGGCCCCCTGCTGCCTGGCAGCACCTGATCTCTGTCAAGGAACCATGAACCAGACGTACAACAAGAGGTAAGTGGAAATAAGAAGGCTTTATTGAAAATCAAGCTGTAAGGCAAAAGTCCAAACGGATGGCTAAACCGAAGCAGGGTCTTGCGAAGCCAGAGGTCAGGAACCGGAAGGGTAGTCAGACGAAGCCTGGATCAGGAACCAGCAGGGTAGTCAGACGAAGCCTGGATCAGGAACCAGCAGGGTAGTCAGACGAAGCCAGGATCAGGAACCAGAAGCAGCAGCAGTCTTAGAAGCATGTGAACACAGGAGGACCAAGCAAGGAACTGAAGCCACAGACCTCCTATATATATGAGCTAGGCATCCAGCTCCTCCCAGTGGGAAGGAGAAGCCGCAGGGTGGGAGGCTACAAGAAACCCAGAAACCAAGATGGCCGCCAGCACATGTCAAACGAAGGAGAACAGCAAGAAGGTAAGACCATGACAGTACCTCCCCCTCAAGGGCCCCTCCTCCGCGGAGTAAAGAATGGTTTCTGAGGGAAGCGTGCGTGGAAGGCTCGGAGCAAGGCAGGAGCATGGACATCTGCGGAGGGAACCCAGGAACGCTCCTCTGGACCATAACCACGCCAATGGACCAAAAACTGCACCCGACCGCGGACCAGGCGTGAGTCCAGGATATTGCTCACCTCATACTCCTCACGATTGCCCACTTGGACCGGACGAGGCCGAGGAACAGAGGAAGTGAAACGATTACACACCAGTGGCTTCAACAGGGAGACATGAAACACGTTGGAGATCCGCATGCCAGGAGGAAGCGCAAGGGCATAGGCTACCGGGTTTACCCTGCGGAGCACTCGGAAGGGACCAACAAAGCGAGGCACCAGCTTGGGAGTGGGCACTCGAAGGTTGAGGTTGCGGGTGGACAACCATACGCGGTCTCCGACCTGGTAGGAAGGAGCGGGCGCTCGTCTGCGATCAGCCTGAAGTCTCTGGCGCTGCGCAGAGACCTCAAGGGACCTCTGGATCTGTACCCAAGAAGCACGTAGGACGGAAAGGTGATCCTCCACAGCCGGAATATCCTGGGGAGAGAATACCTCCGGTAACACGGCAGGTTGGAACCCATAATTGGCCATGAAGGGAGACGTCCCAGAGGAAGAGTTCACCGCCGTGTTCCTGGCAAACTCAGCCCAAGGCAGGAGGTCAACCCAATTGTCTTGGTGATCGGAGACATAGCAACGAAGGAATTGCTCCAAGGCCTGATTGGATCGTTCTGCGGCCCCATTGGACTGAGGGTGGTAGGCCGAGGAGAAAGAGAGATGAATCCCCAACTGGGAGCAAAAGGCGCGCCAGAACCTGGACACAAACTGACTCCCCCGATCCGACACAATCTCCTTGGGCAAACCGTGCAACCGGAAGACCTCCCTGGCAAAAATCGTGGCCAACTCTTGTGCAGAGGGTAACTTCTTGAGAGGAACACAGTGGCACATTTTGGAAAACCGATCCACAATCATGAGAATGACCGTATGGCCTCGGGATGCAGGGAGGTCCACAATGAAATCCATCCCCAGGTGTGACCATGGACGCTCCCCGGTGGCTATGGGTTGCAAAAGGCCCAACGGAAGGTGCCGAGGGGACTTACTCTGGGCACAAACGGAGCATGCCGCTACATATGCGGCGATGTCGGAACGTAGAGAAGGCCACCAGAACAGACGTGAAACAGCCCAGGACAGCTGATTCTTTCCAGGATGCCCCGCGGCCTTGGAGTTATGGTAGGTTCGCAACAACCGAGTGCGCAACTCCTCAGGCACAAAACATCTGCCGTTGGGTCTCCCAGAGGGAGCACCAGATTGAGCCGCCAAAATCTGCTCACCCAGGGGAGAGGTCAGGCTGGTGCGAATGGCGGCCAGGATCTGATTCGGAGGTATGACCGAAGTCGGAATCGACTCCTCCCCGGACAGCTCGGAGTACTGCCGTGATAAGGCATCCGCTCTGATGTTCTTGGAACCGGGTAGGTAGGAGACCACGGAATTCAATCTCTTGGCCTCAGAGAGGTAGGTCAGATTCTTGTGGTCCGTCAGGATGAGAACCGGAACCACCGAGCCCTCGAGCAAGTGCCTCCATTCTTTAAGGGCCTGCACGATGGCCAATAACTCCCTGTCACCAATCTGATAGTTGCACTCCGCGGAAGACAGTTTCCGGGAGTAAAACCCACAAGGAAGCAGAGGACCCTCTGGTGTTCTACGCTGAGACAGAAGGGCACCTACTCCCGTCTCAGACGCGTCCACCTCGAGGACAAAAGGCAACCCAGGGTTGGGATGCGACAGAATCGGAGCCAACACAAAGGCGGACTTTAGAGCCTCAAAAGCTCGGATGGCCTCGAGCGGCCAGACCTGGGGATTACTGCCCTTCCTGGTCAGATCCGTGAGAGGCTTGGCTAGCATGGAAAAGTCCCTGATGAACTTCCGATAATAATTGGCGAAGCCCAAAAAGCGCTGCAGGGCACGAAGACCACTGGGCTGGGGCCACTGTAAGACAGCCGAAACCTTCTCAGGATCCATGGAGAACCCCTCAGCGGAAATGATGTAACCTAAGAAGGTTACCTGGGATCGGTGAAATTCGCATTTCTCAAGCTTACCGAACAGCTTGTTCTGTCGTAACCGTTGCAACACTCGTCTGACATCCAGAATGTGGGCCTCCATGGATTCCGAATATACCAAGATGTCATCCAAATAGACCACCACACACTGCTGCAACAGGTCACGGAAAACATCGTTGATGAATTCCTGGAAGACTGCGGGCGCATTGCACAACCCAAAGGGCATAACCAAGGATTCATAATGACCGGTCCTGGTGTTAAACGCGGTCTTCCACTCATCGCCCGCCTTGATCCTTACCAGGTTATATGCCGCCCTCAGGTCGAGTTTGGTAAAGACCGTGGCCCCTTTGAGGCGATCGAACAGCTCGGAAATCAAGGGTATCGGGTAAGCGTTCTTGATCGTGATGCGATTGAGACCCCTGTAATCGATGCAAGGCCTCAACTCACCGCCCTTCTTTTTCACAAATAAAAATCCAGCCCCTGCCGGGGACGAGGATTTGCGAATGTGTCCGCGTGAAAACGCCTCCCTCACGTACTCCTCCATGGCCTCATTCTCCGCTACCGACAGTGGATAGACTTTGCCACGAGGAGGAACGGCACCAGATTGTAACTCTATGGCACAATCGTATGGGCGGTGGGGAGGTAGGGCAACCGCACGCACCTTATCGAATACATCCCGGTACTCCTCGTATTCAGGAGGCAACAGAGAGTCCGAGGAAGTACACAGCAACTTGACAGGCCCATGGATGCAACTAGCCCCACACTGCAGTGACCACGAAAGGATCTCGGCCGATCTCCAATCGAAAGTCGGATTATGCTTCTGGAGCCAGGGGTACCCCAAGACCACCGAGTAGTGTGGAGACGAAATAACCTGGAGACAGACCGACTCTCTGTGAACGGCACCAATGGCCATCCCCACTGAAAGGGTCTCATGAGTCACGTGTGGCGGCAGAAGGGGTCTGCCGTCTATCGCCTCAAGAGCCAGTGGGGAACCTCGAGGCTGCAGAGGAATGGAATTGGCGGCAGCGAACACACTATTAATGAACAAACCACCAGCACCAGAGTCCACCAACGCCTGGGTCGTCACCGAGCCCCCGACCCAGGAGAGGACAACAGTAATCAGTGGTTTGTCAACACGGGAAACCGGGGACGAGGAGACTCCACCCAAGATCTGCCCCCGACAGGATCTCAGGTGCGAGCGTTTCCCGGACGGTTCGGGCATGCCAACCGAAAATGCCCACCGAGACCACAGTACATGCATCGGCCCTCGCGTCTCCGGAGTACCCTCTCCCTCTCGGACAGGCGAGCAAACCCCAGCTGCATGGGTTCACCCCCAGACAAGTCATCCCCAGGAGGTGTGGGAGGAGAGGGAGGCACGGGTGGGACAGCAAACGTAGGCGCCAATCTGTTAGAAGACCTCCGCAGGCTCTCCTTAAAGGAAGGTCTCTCCCTGAGTCTGGTGTCAATCAAAATCAGGAAAGAAATAAGAGACTCGAGCTCCACTGGTAGGTCCTTAGCTGCAACCTCATCCTTCAAGGCATCCGAGAGACCATGAGAGAAAGCAGCGACCAGAGCCTCATTATTCCAGCCCACCTCTGCTGCCAGGGTACGAAACTCAATGGCGTATTCAGCTACGGATCGTGAACCCTGTCTGATGGACATAAGGAGCTTCGCAGCAGAGGCAGCACGAGCCGGCACATCGAATACCTTCCGAAGAGAAGCAACAAAACCGGAAAACTCGGCAACCACCGGATTGTTGTTCTCCCATAAAGGGCTGGCCCAGGCCAAGGCCTTGTCCGAGAGCAGCGAGATCAAGAAGCCCACCTTTGATCTCTCAGTAGGAAAGGCATGTGGCAGCAACTCGAAATAAATGCCCACCTGGTTAAGGAAACCTCGGCACTGAGTTGGCTCTCCCCCAAAGCGCTGTGGAAGGGGGGCAGAACCGGTCATACCCCGAAACACCGCAGGCGCAGCAACAGGTGTCGGGGTAGACTCTGGAGCAACAACCGGAGCGGCAGTAGGAGCGGGCCCAGGAGCGACAACCGACCCATCGGCAACGGAAGCTAAATGAGCCGTGCGTTCAAGCAGGGTTTGCAACGCCACAGCGAACCGACCCAACAGGTGATCCTGCTGATCAAGTCTGGCAACCAGCGTAGGTAGCGAGGATGGCCCTGTACCGTCAGAATTCATGGCTTGGTCCTAATGTCAAGGAACCATGAACCAGACGTACAACAAGAGGTAAGTGGAAATAAGAAGGCTTTATTGAAAATCAAGCTGTAAGGCAAAAGTCCAAACGGATGGCTAAACCGAAGCAGGGTCTTGCGAAGCCAGAGGTCAGGAACCGGAAGGGTAGTCAGACGAAGCCTGGATCAGGAACCAGCAGGGTAGTCAGACGAAGCCAGGATCAGGAACCAGAAGCAGCAGTCTTAGAAGCATGTGAACACAGGAGGACCAAGCAAGGAACTGAAGCCACAGACCTCCTATATATATGAGCTAGGCATCCAGCTCCTTCCAGTGGGAAGGAGAAGCCGCAGGGTGGGAGGCTACAAGAAACCCAGAAACCAAGATGGCCGCCAGCACATGTCAAACGAAGGAGAACAGCAAGAAGGTAAGACCATGACAATCTCTTACAGGGGGCTGTGATCCGAACAAATAACCCCTCAGGTGCGGCAACTAAGGGGTTAATTGTGCGGATCACAGCCCCCTGTAAGAGATCAGGTGCTGCCAGGCAGCAGGAGGCTGTTATGTCCACAGTTCTCAGTATATTCTAACTTGAAGCGTCCCCATCACCTCTGTGTTAGAATATACTGTTGGATCTGAGTTTTCACGATCTAACTCAAATCCGATGGTATATTCTAACATAGAGGCGTTCCCATGGTGATGGGGACGCTTCAAGTTAAAATATACCATCGGATTGGAGAAAACTCCAATCCGATGGTATATTACCCGAACACCGAATCCGAACTTTTACTGAAATGTTCGGGTTCGGTGCCAAACACCGTAAAGTTCGGTACGAACCCGAACTTTACAGTTCAGTTTCGCTAAACCCTAAATGTAAGTCAATGGGGACAAATCAATTTTTAGGAGCCTAAAAAAATGGATCCGTCACCCTTTGACTTTCAATGTATCTCGTGATGGATCCATTTTTTTTTACATTTTGATTTCACACAACCGCATCCTCACTTTACGGATGCGTCCTGATGTGCAAAATGAAAAAGGATCCGTTTAATTCTAGTATTGAGATCTTCTGCCGGATCTCAATACCGGAATTAACAATGCAAGGGTGAAAGTAGCCTAATCCTGAAAGCTTATAAAACATGAAAACATAATGCATCAGAAACTGACTCAACAAAAAGAGTATAATGTGGCAATTTCATTTTGTCAATAAAATTTTTAAATTACCGTAATTAATTTTAATTAATAAAATTAACTTTATCTAAGCCCCATCATCATTGGTGTCCTGTTAGTATCCTGAGGGGGGTAGTCATCATTGTACTCTGCAGGGGGGTAGTAGTAATCATTGTAACATTAGGTGACTGTGTAGATTTCCTATATTGACTCAGAAGTGGCTCAGGACAGCATTGCTCTGTTATGGCAGCACAGGCTTTAGCTGTGGCCAAGTAGGGGGACAACGTGGTATCTCTGTAAGGGCACCAAATGAAACTTTGGGAGTATGTGTAGCTCCATTACTTTTCATTTTTAGTTTTTGCCAGGAGTGACCCCTTTAAATTCATGCGCATGACAAATGAGATCATCATTATATTGTCTACTGTATATAATGACCGGGTGATTGTTAGGATAACGTTGTGCAATTTATTGGTGTCTCCTATTAAGATAAGTGTTCAAATGATAACTCATCAGGCAAACAAAAGCCTACAACAAGATGAAGAAATCACCGAAGCAGGATCTACCACATAGGTCACCCGTTTAACAATCCTTTGTCTCTCTGTTCCATAAAAAGAACAAGATTTAGAGGAGAGGAACATTGTCGCTGTTCTAATCACTCAGGACAGTTCTGCTGGTACAGAAAGTGATAAAAAACACCTTCCACTGTACAGTGAAGATAAAAACAAACACCTCCAACTGTCCGCAGTCTGCATACTGAGCAGTTCTCTCCAGAATGCGGGAAGCAGTTATATGGTAGTATAATTCATCATAAAGCAAACTTGACGCTGCACAGTACTTAAGTCCCTTTTTCCAAAATGACTATAATAAGAGAATTTTGCAGTATTTTACTATGAAAACATCACTTTTGTTATTGTATGTAAAGAGCCAGACAAAAGGACACTAGTGGCATACAGGGGCATGCAATAGGAGTGCACTACTGGGCACATACTGCATGTAACGCGCTCTCACCTGGTATCATACCATGCAACTCATACTCTAGGTATATCATGGCTGATGTATAGACAGGGAAGAGGTCTAGTTTAGCTATTGAAATAAGCTAGTCAACCAGCCCTTACATACAAACTACAGGTCAGGTGCCGAAACAGGAGACTCTCCAAAGTCGAGCACAAGCAAGGCGACCAACCATCGCTGCTGGATTGCAGTGTGATCAAAACCCCTGGAAACAAGCAGTGTATAATGTGATGGAAAAAATGAATCCAGCCAGCAAAGGAGGCAATATGGACAATCACAATACATTAGTCAGTGCCTTGTATTAACTTTCTCTAAATGATAAATGCCATTTGCTGAAGTGAGGCAACCCCTTTAAGTGCAAATTGATTAGCTCCAATTAAAAAGTGTTATGATTGCCCTGAAAAGTCACGTAGGACTGAATTTTGCTTATTCGAAAAAAATATTAATAAAAAGTGAAAACCACAAGCCTTTCTGCAAAAATCAAGCTCTTACACGGCTCTGTAGAAAGAAAGATGCAAAAAGATATTTTTAAAAGTGTTTTTATTGTGCAAAAGTAGTACAACTTAAAAAATAACAACTACCGGTATATGTATTTGGTATAGCTGTAATTGTACTGACCCAGAGAATAAAGTTATCATATTTCTTATGCCAAAGGGAGGCATATCTACTACCATTTAGACAGTGCCTCTACTGACCCTCCACAACCTTACGCCACGTTTTGTTTGAGGTTTCTTGACTAATTGCTGTGTCCCCTGTGTAACTGCATAAAAATTATGGGGGACCCTTATTAAGACCAGCAATTCAGGCGCTGTCTTAGTCTCTCTGAGCTGCTGTTGGATGCGCCAAACTTATATGGATTAACATGCCTCTACATAACTTTTGCGCTTCCTCCAGCAGGCCGTGATATGTACTAAAATCTACACCCACTCTTGCAGGTGTAGATTTAAGTCATTTTGCACCCAAAAACTGGCATGGAAAATAATAAATGAGGTGGCCTGCCGGCCCACCCTCTTCCCCACCCATGCCACGGTCCCTTTTCTCGGCCCTGATGTGAGTGGCAAAAAGTCTGCAACATTAATACTCCAAAAAGTATCATATAATTCACAATAAATGCCCCTATGTCTTTTTGGTGGCAGATGCCTTCTTCCCTGTCTTCTCTGTAAAATGGCTGTGCAGTTTGTTTGAAACAGATCACAAAAGTTTAGAATTTGCGGAAATTAGAAACTTTTGAGAAATTCATAACACAATTGATTCAGATAGAATCGATTTGCTCATCTCTAAATATATCTCGCACAATTTTTTATTTTACATTGCATTTTCATTACAGTGAACCTGACTTAACTTAAGGTCACACCAAGAAGACCTGCAGTCTCCAGCAGCCAATGTCACACTTTACAGGGGTTCTGTCACCAGGATTTACCCTACAGAGATATTCATATGTGCCCATCAGTCTCCATGTTTTGCTTTAAATGATCCCACTCTTACTGATCTGTGTGTCTTTTATTCGTCAAAAAATTACCTTGATAAGGAGTCCAAGGGGTTGTCCCAGATCCGTTGGAGCCCGGCCGCGCGCATCGCTCCGAAGCCCAGCACCGCCTACCAGTTAATTTATTCACTGCACTTGCCCTGACGTCATTCCTTCCAAGCGCCGTAATCTCGCGCAGGCGCAGTGTGCACAGTAGTCTGCGCCCGTGCGGACTACTGGCACAGGCTTTGCTTTTTTGACGAATAAAAGACACACAGAGCAGTAAGAGTGGGTTCATTTAATACAAAACATGGAGACTGATGGGCATATATCAATATCTCTGTAGGGTAAATCCTGGTGACAGAATCCCTTTAAGCGCAAGGTATTTAAAGTATCTCCTCCCCTACCTGCAATCTGTATCCAAATGATCAAGATTAACCTCATTGCTAGTCACAGTCATTTTAGTCTACATTACTTCATTTGTTTTCATCACTAAGGAGTGTATGTGTTTTCTGCTAGGATCATTTACTTGGAATGAAGAACTGGGTAGAGAAGAGTTTGCCTCCACATCTCTGTGCTCTTAACATTTATTTAAAGTGGCGCAAGTAGAACTGCTCCTAGTGGTCGCTGTATGTTAAGATGTCCCATACATTCCTTCTATGGTTTTTGATGACCAGCTTGGATTTTGAGAAGTTCTGTCTGGAGATTTTTATTTTATATGCATCTATGTCGTTGTTATGTGGATTGCTTCCTGAGAAGGCTTTTGCTAGCGTGTATCAATGACGTATGGAATTTGCACATGAGATACTGGTGCCCTTAGCAGAATTTGGGGAAAGGTATGCGTTGGCATATTTATATCGTAAGTATGTAAGCAGCCACTGACCCTTCTATATCTAAGAGTCTGTTTTCAGATCTTGTTCAGGCTTCAATGAGGAGGTTCATACAAATGAGCAGCCACCTCTCCACTGTGTCCTATACAAACTGGCAAACAGAATCAGCAGACCCTCATTACAGAGGGGTCCATACAGGGCACCTAGCTATGAATGACCACCTTTGTCATAGAATCTGTAGGCAGGGGCGGGCTGGGAACTAAAAGGGGCCATGAAAAAAAAGGTTTAAGTGGCCCCATGTTGCAGGTGGGTCCAACTTGACAGAAGACGGGACAACATAATAGGCAGGAAAAACAGAAGTAGGCAGGGCCAGAATTACCATAGTGCAGAGCAATATACCACCCCAGCTGAACCAAATGCTACAGTGCCACACAATATACTGCCATCTGCTCCACAGTATTCAACTGTATCACTGTCCTGAGGAAGCCAATAGAGTTGAATTCTGGAGGGCACCTGGAGGTGCGTAAGAGAGAATCAGTTCATTAGGAACCTGGCTGGTGGCCGTGAAGAGGGCTTGGTTGGCCCTCCAAGGCATATGTCCACCGGGAAATTTCCCTCTTGGGTCTATAGCCAATCCGCCCCTGACTGTAGAACTAAAGCACATATTGCCATGCAACTTTTCAATCCTTACAAATCCTATTTTTTTTTAAGGCAGTGCTGTAGACTGCCATAAAAAGAAGAAGAAAAATAAATCATGAAAGGTGCATTATCTAAGTGTGAATGGAGCCTAACACAGCAATACAAGTCTGGTTGTCTTCTTCCTCTTCAGTGACTGCGGCACACTTTGGTGATCTCTTCAATGTATATAATGGTTATGCAAATGGTTCTAAATAATGTATAACATAAAATATGAAAATTTTAGTGATTTCTCTGTTTTCTTTTGTAGGAAAGATTGAATGGAAACTGTAATAAACATTACAAGTCACCATTTCCAATATCCACCGGGCATGAGAAAATTACAAAAAGAGTCAGTCTGTTATCGAAGTAAATTATATGTAATTATATAGTAAACTGAACATTCTTTCTAAGTCACTCAGATTCTGGGTTCTTGATTGTTAAAGAGTGAAGTCGCTCATGACAAGGAAGGAATATTTAGCTATTCCCATATAATTAGCTTCTATACAAAGATTCAGTCATCTCTAAAGAATTGTGCATCTTTTCACTAAAATGAGTTGAATATCACCTTACGCAGAAATGAGACAGATTGGTTTCCCTGTTTACCTGTACACATAACAACAACTCTGCAATTACTACCCATGGAATGAAAGGGAAAAACATCTGAAACCTCCCCTGAGTTTGGGCAGTGAAGAATGAAAATCGCTTCAATATTTTTTGCTTGCCTGGTAAATATTTAAAGGAGCACTGAACCAGAAAATGTCAATTGTTTCATAAAAACCTACAGTATCTGGGCAGCGGGATTATCTATTTACAAGTGTTAAAAAGATTAGTTATAGTTAAATTTTTTTTTTTTATTATTAATTTTCACAGAAAACTTGCCATGTAGCATGCCAAGGGCAGAAATATTACCATAGTGCCCTAGCCGCTGCTTTGGGACTCACAATGGCTGATAACAGAGAGAACAAAACAGCTCCAGACACAACAGCAGTGACTGCTGATCAGGGCCTGCTCTGTATCTGCTACATTTTATGGGCTAAAGGACCTGTGATGAAGTCACCGCAATGTGATCAATGCAGGAGTGGGTGAAGCTCTGCCATGGAGGGGAGAGGAGGTGGAGAAAGACTTGTGATGATGTCATCGCCATGTGATCAATGCAGGAGTGGGTGAAGCTCTGCCATGGAGGGGAGAGGAGGTGGAGAAAGACTTGTGATGATGTCATCGCCATGTGATCAATGCAGGAGTGGGTGAAGCTCCGCCATGGAGGGGAGAGGAGGTGGAGAAAGACTTGTGATGATGTCATCGCCATGTGATCAATGCAGGAGTGGGTGAAGCTCCGCCGTGGAGGGAAGAGGAGGTGGAGAAAGACTTGTGATGATGTCATCGCCTGTTCGATGGGTGCGATCTTAAAACCAAAGAAACACCCATCGTGATGTTCTGCCGCATGGCGAGATACACTATGCTGCAAAAATTTATTTTTTACATTGGACCTATGCTTATTTAACCTATTGCGTAGCGTTTGGATAGTGCGGCCTACAGACAAGACATTTTTACAGCATAGTGTATCTCGCCATGCGGCAGAACATCACGATGGGTGTTTCTTTGGTTTTAAGATCACACCCATCGAACAGGTAAATAACGACTGCCGTAATGCCATTCAGACCCTCCGTAAACGCGAAATGTTTTGGATTTTCAAACTCAATTGTCTTAATCCGAACGGTTTGAATGAAGTATTTGAAATTAATCTTTAGGGCCTGTGGCTTTAGATTGATGGCTTCCTTACGATAAATAGAGAATGATTATTATCATTATTATTATTATTATTATTTTGTATATAATACATATATATACCTTTTTGTGACATTTTAACTGATTCATTATTTATTCATTTACTTGTAGTATATACATTATGCACAATTAGCTTTTTATTCTGATTTTATTCTTCTGATATTTGTAGTAATTTGTCTTCTTGATCTTCATCTAAACAATCCATTGCCCTGAGGATTTGGGCCGATCGCTCCCCTTGGTGAGCGGCACTTTAAGCACCTCTCCACAGCACTGCAGACGGCCCCATGGAGGCGACGTGACGTCTGACTTCTCCGAGTGCCGAGCCTCCCTTCACGCCGGCCCGTCACGTCGCCTAGTAACAGTCTGCATCACAGGTCACATGATCGGAACAGCGATCATGTGACCCTGGGTTACGTATTTTTTCCTCCCTAGCGATGGGCTGAACTTAAAAGCATTTTAAAGCGATCATTGTGTCCGTCATGTATTAAAATACATTTATTTGTATAGCCTGCAAGCCCTATGTGGCACTGTATATATGCATATGCCTCATTTTATCAGTTTGCACATTTGTTTTTATGACCCTAGTTTGGGGAGGTTTTGGGATAACGCCCACCTCCCCTCTGACCTTACCGACATGTGACCATTTGTGTGTGTATATATCTAGCATGTTTGTTCAATTGTTATACAACATTTTTCACCTGATAAAGGGGATGTTATCCCCGAAAAACGTAGTGTGTTTGCAATAAATACTTCTGAAGATTCATCATTCGCATCTGGTTGGTTCCTGGCGCCGAGGGATGTTCCTTCCTTCCACTTTATACTAATCCTTTGTGTGGGCCTTGGCACGCTCATCTAAGGACACCTGCATACCTACCTTTCAAATTGGAGATTGAATTTATCTCCGACACGTCTTCAGTAGCGTTGTGTCTATATATGCACAACCTTATAAGGTGAGCCTCCTAAATTGGAGTTTATTTCAATTCCCAAACGTTTTCACCCTATGGTGCGCCCTGTTTTTCTGTCTATACAGTAAACAACCTGCTTGTTCACGTCATTTATTAAGACTGGGCATTTTCCACGACGATCTTAAGTGTGTTTGCACTGCTGGAGGAAGCGCCAAAGTTATGTGGAGGTGCAGTCTTCTACATAACTTTGGCACTCCCTCCGGCAGGCTGTGCAACAAACTCAGGGGCTTAGCTAAAGGATCATGGGCCCTGGTGCAAGAGTTCAGATTGGGCCCCCCTTTCCTCAGTGCTTTGTGGCTAGGGGCAGGGAAACACATAGCCTTTGTGCTGCCTGAGGCAAAAACTGAAATGGCACCCCTCATGCCAAATTCCTGATCTACCCCCTTCCCTCCAGCCAGAGGTATAACTTGAACAGCATGCACTTTCTTTAATACTGGTGTATTCCTATGCAGCACAAGGGTCTTTGGGCCCCCTCGGGAAACTTAAATCTACACCAGCTCCCTTGCAGGCGTAGATTTAAGCCATTTTCTATACCACAAATTGGAGTAGAAATGATGAATGAGACAAGCCTGCCTTTTTTGTGTGTAAACCATATCAATTTTGTGCTGAATTGTCCAACATTGTTGCACTGTTGTCTTGTAAATTTTTTCACATTTTTTTTATTTATAAAAATTGATTGAAACCCTGGCAAGCCACATTATTTTTACTGTTAAAAGAGGTTATCCAACAAGAAACACTTTATCACATATCCACAGGATACAAGTTTGATCGCTGAGGGTTTTACATCTGTGACCCCTAGCAATCCCGATAATGGTGCTTCCCAAATGCTTAATGTTGGATTGCCTTGAATCCAAATGCTGAGACCTTAAAAATGGGTGTCTCCAAATGTCCTATCTGAATAGAACAGTGGTCCACATGTTGGTCCACCGCTCTATTGACTTCTCTTGGACAGAAGTAGGTAGTGTTCTGTGATTCCTATAGAAATGAATTGAGTGGTAGATGGGCCACTATTCAGACCATTCAGTGAAATTTCATCTAGGGGATCCCTGAAGGTCCCAAGGTTTGAACGCCCAGTGATCCTGCATTTACCACCTATCCTAACATGTTGTTCATGGACGAATCTCTTTGATGAAAAACTTTGCTGCTTTCTATTATAATTGTGTGTCACAAATATCTCTGCTAATAGTCATTGAAGGGAAACCTTCATCATGATTCATGAACATTCAAAGAATGTAATGTAATGATCACTGAGATTCATCACAATTTCTACCCTAGGGTGTATTTTTGCAGTACCACAGACTTGGGGGTATCTGCAATTGCTTAATATTTTATATGAATTGTATTATGTACTGTTATGTATTTCATATTTTGACCATTCATTCCAGCAGAGAAGCACATGCTAGAGCTTCTACTTCTAGGAACCGTGTCTAGTTTTCCTGTGAAACCATTAAAACCATCATTCCAGAGAGATCTTCAGTTTGTAGAACACTGCTGCCAAAAAGCTTCAGTGTGACAAGACAGCAGAGTGATCAGCAAAATTACAGCTTTACATGCACAGCTGCAAGGTGAGGGACTACGGCTCAAAAACGTATGACCTAAAGTACCTTCAGTCCAAACTAACATTCAGTCTGTATCACTGTGGACACCTATATCCACAAGTGCCTGCTCGTGCTATTAAATTGCCATCCAACCAGCCAACATACCTCCTCATCTGCTGCTGCTTTTTCCGTTTGCTGCTGCTTGATGTGCCACAAGTTATATTTTGTACTAAGAGAGACTTTCATACTTTTACTTCTGGTCTGATTTTGCAAACTCCTTTCCACTGCACTAATTCAAAGGGAGTAACGGCGTGAGGGATTACACCATGACACAACACCTCATCAGAGCCACTACCACTCCCATCCTCTGCACTGGTTCATCAGGGACTGGTTGCATTTTCTTTCTTTGAAATAAACAATGAAGGTCCACATTCAATAACTACTAGAAGAGATCATGAAACCATAAAGGACTAATGCACAAAGTAGTGTGTGTTAGCAATGTGTAAAATGTTTGGTAGCAATGAATGAGATTTAATTTCTGCAAAAGACTATCTGTTAGCAAGTTTATGAAAAATCTAAAAAATGTTATTATAATTATTGTTATTTATTAAAGCACCATTCATTCCATGGCGCTGTACATTTTAAAAGGGGTGTACATATTGTGGCAATGTGAATGGTGATGGGTGCAGTAAAGTTCCGGGGAAGCATGAAAAAGGGGTGTTGTTTGCACCAGGAGCGTGTCGCCAAGGTGCCTGGCCTTGGTAGAGTAAAGGCCCTACATATAGGTGACCATTAATTAGTTGGTGGACACCAAGATAGTTAGCTTAGCTGGCTCCAGCTAGTCCAGGGTGGGCTTTTACTGGGAACAGGCAATGTCCTGGGTGGGTGCCTGTTCCCCATGCTCCAGCCCGGGATTCTGGAATATGCCCATATCCAGGAATGATATTTAATCCTGTTCCTGGACTTGGGTGTGGCTCCCAGTCTGGGAAAGGAGCAGGCTGGGTCGAAGGCCTGTGGGAGTCGGGACCCTTTAACCCTGTGTGTGGGGTAAGCACTGGTGATGTGTTTTGGGGAGCTGGGTGGTAGACCCAGATCACAATAGAGAGGGAAAGACTGTTTAGTCAGTGGCCAGACGGCTGAGGATTTATGTTTTTGATTTATGTTTTGTTTGCTGTTTTGTGCTGATGTGCTTGAAAATAACGCATTGTTTGGACTTTAATCTGGTGTCCGTAGCGAAGTCTGTGAGAATGACCCCCGGATAAGAGACGATCCTTTACAATACCTAATACAGACAATTGTACTAATCATGAACAAGACAAGTTACAAACTGGTACAGAAGGAGAGAGGACCTTTGCAATCAACAAGTTAAAGAATGTCTTGTATGGAAGAGAAGAAGGGCAAGAGAGCATAGAAATGACAACATGCCTTGGTCAGCAGCATCAATTTATAATCTGAGGTCTTAGATCACCGCTCTCAATCTTGGTTTTGCAGTTCTTCATAGTCATCCTCCCACCTCCGTGGTAGAGTTTACAAAACCCTTGAACTGTTTATTCCAAATCATTAAATACGTCTCCTTCTTCTGGTGCCTCTGGTTCCATGAAACATCTCTTTTTAGTGACTACTGTCTGCCTCAGCCTGATAGCTATGTTATAGAGCTGTAATTCAGGATATGCGGGTTCATGCCCAATATCATACCGATATAAACCTGTCAGAGTAAATCATACAGGTCAGTGTAGATTGCAAGCCTCAAGGTCAGAGTATAAGTGAAGGATGGGTGGTAGTACAATACTCGCCCTGTGCTTGGCCAGTGTAAATCAGGGCACTGATAAGAAAGTCATCCTGTAGATGTCAGGGTGATCTAGTACAACTAGCCGGTATGCACCATGAAAATACCATAATAAAAGAAATAGAAAGAAGTACAGATGGGCTTACGCAGAGTAACCGCTATCACTGGGAGTCAGACAGATAGCTAAAGGATTACATTGCAGCCAACAACTTATTATGTTATCACCAACCTATGGAATGAGTTTTCTTGTGGGGCTCTATGCTGCATAATTCATCACAGGATACTTGTAATCCTTTCCCCTCTGCATTCCACTAAAAAAATAAAGCCCTCGCTATAAATCACAATATAAAATCATATTAAAACCTTATCAGGTAGCATAAAAAATTCCATTATCATTGCCACCCTGCTGCTATTAAGCATGTGATTTATCTGTGGAACCAGCTCTGTATTTACTGGTGAGACAAGCGCAATCTACTTAGAAACTCATTTAAACAATGGCTACCGTGTTCTAGATCCAGGGCATTTGTGAAATCGATGGAAACAAGATTATGTCTGCATGACAGTAGGTATTGCGATATACAGGATGGGTGTGTGCCTAGGAGCATTTGTAAAACCCACGTGACAACACAGCGCTTGCAGCCATCAGTCCACATATCAAAACTAGTGCTGAGCGAATCGAGGTCAAACTAATGAACCAATTTTCTCTGAAATGACGGTAAGAACAAAAAAAACTAAAAACATACTCACTTCATCCATTTGCGCGCAAAGAGGCCGTCACAGCCGTCTTCATTGAAGATACTGCGCAAAATCCTGTGCGTGGTGATGTATGACATCCCCACGACGGCCAGCCTTGTCTTCAATCAAAATGGCCGCAATGGCCTCTATGCGACCAAATGGATAAGGTAAGTATTTTTATTTTTTTACCCTGATTGACCACTGAAAGGCTTAAATGGTAGCCTCAGATGCCGCGATCAGCAATGAATGCAGCATCTGAGGAGTTTAATGATGGGAGACGGCACGAACACCTTTCCCCATCATTGTACCCACTTCCTAACAAAGTGAGCTTCGTGATTAAGTAATTTGTGAACTTGAGAGAAGCAGCCGAGTCGAATTTTCCATAACTTTGTTCATCTTTAATTAAAACCACCTGTCTATAGATCCCATTTGTGCTGCCAGTACAGCTCTGATGGGGTATGGACTCCACAAGTCTTCTGAAGGTGTCCTGTGGTACTGCATCTGGCACCAAGATAATAGTATAAGATCCTCTAAAGAGGACCTTTTACCAGGAGGGGCTGTCTGTTTAAAATTAAAAGAAAAAAAGTGTTAGCTCCAACAACAAAATTTTATGTATTAAAAAAAAAAAAATCCCCCCCCCCATTTTTATAGAGTTCGTCTATTTAGCAATTAAGCGACTCCCACCTCCAGAGTTGGCATATGCATCTTCTCTGATAGCTCCCGTTATGCACAGCACCACTTATGTCATGTAGTGTACCTACACGCCTGTCTTAACACGCAGCGCTCTTCTCCACAGTATTAGGAGGAGCGATGCTAATGCCATTGCAAGTCCCCATACAGAATCATTATTTGCCGGCAGCAGAGTGATGTTTTGATGGCACAATCTGCTGCCGCAAACAATGATTGAGGTGTCCATATAAAAGACCATATTACCCGATGAACAAGCATTTTGCTCATTCATTGCATAATCAGCTACACCTTTAGGCCTCTTTCACACGAGCGAGTTTTCTTGCAGGGTGTGATGCGTGAAGCAAATGCATAGCATTGGGACTGAATTCTAACCCATTCATTTTAAAGGGTCTGTGTACGTCAGTGTAGTTTTTCATGCATTATTTCTGTTTTTAGGAAAAATCACAGCATGTTCTGTATTCTGCGTTTTTCACGCTGCTCTAGTTCCGTAGAAGTGAATGGGGCTTGCATGAAAAACACAATCTGGACACAATGCATCTTTCACTTATGGTTGCTAGGAGATGTAGAGATGAAGATTGTTATTCTTCAGTTGTTTTTCAACGCACTTGAAAAATGCATCAAAAACTAATTGCATCCGCTCTGCAAAAAACTGAAACACTGAACGCAATCCTTATCGCTCTTGTGAAAGAGGCCCAACACAAGCAGCTCTTCTTAATGGTAATCTGCCCCAACATCGGGCATTCAAAAGAGGAATTTACTCTCTTTAACGGGAATATTCACCCATCCAGAACTATAAGGCTACATGCACACGACTGTCCTCATCTTTTGCGGCCCCATTGAAGTGAATGGGTCCGCACCCGAGCCGCCAAAACTGCGGATCGAATGTGGACCAAAACAACGGCCATGTGCATGAGGCCTAAGGCAATTATATAAAAAGGATTTTCTAAGGATGCAAGTTCGGAAATACATAAAGAAGAGGATTATTACTCCTCCTGTCTATTTTCCCATCTCTCAGTAAAACTTCAGGCTCTGTCTTTGTGCAGGACGTGTATTGTGCATGTAATCCAGCTCTGTATATCATGTCCTCATACAATAAAGAGAATGAAGTTTTTATTAGGTATCCCCACCAAGCTGGTGCTGGGCCATGATACACAGCGTATCTTTTATTTTAATGATCAATTTAAAATTAATAAAATTTCAATAGAATTTCTTGAATTTTGTCTGGGGTCTGATTCACACAAATCATTTGTCAGATTCGATTCGGGTCTAAAGAATTTTTTTTTTTTTCTAATTCGAAAGTGCCCCAATTGCCCTGAAAAGTTGTGTATAACACTTATGAAGTCTCCGGGGAACATGGGAACCCCATTCAAGATCTTTAAAGGGGTTATCCAACCCCTATAATGATCACTCTAATGCCTGGGCACCTCATATGGATTACACTTACCCAGCTCCCCGTCACCCACGTCGCTTCTGATCCCCACGCGGCTGCCGCTGCATCACCCGCGATGCTAGGGAGGCCTGTCCCTGTCGCTGCCTGCTATTGGCTGCTTCCCCCCATTGCCTGATATTTTGAGCCGCGCGACATGGTAATTAGTCTGAAATAAGTCACAAATGTTTCAGATTTATCAGCATCAGATTTTTAAGGAAAATTTGTTACAAATTCAATTAATTTAGATTCAATTTGCTCATCTCTATTCAAATTAGACAGCAGATATTATAAATATCAGCCACAACTGTGAAACTAGAATATTTTCTACAGACCAAAAATATCTGATCCTGTAATTAAAGTTTAGCCTATTTCTGGCATATTATAGAAGAGCTTCGGGGGGTATCGCACTTGTAGTGGTGTCAGCTTTGTGAATGGTTGGAGCCCTATTGTAATGCGAGTGGACCTGTACAATGAGGCATTATTTCTACTGCTTGGTCCCTTAACCTGCCGCCACTGATTGTCTTGCCTCCTCCCGGCTCTTCTTGCCAGAGAACTGATCTTAAACTCCCAGGTGGACTTCCCCTCAGGTGCTGGGCGCAGGTTATTTTCTAGGTGCAGTGGTCACAGGAAGCTCAGCAAAGCATGGAGGGCTCTGAAGCAGTCCATAGCTTTTTAATTAATCAGCCTTGTCCTCAGCAGGTTTGGCTCAAAGGTCTCTTTGTAACAGAGGCAATTATTGCTCTTATCCGAAAACAATGGGATGTCACTCTGTTATTACAGGTATCCCTTTCAACTGCCCTATATAGCGATAGAGAATCGCTGATCCCTGGTGCCACCGTGAAGTGATATGCAGAGTGGAAAGTTCACCTGTTAAAGGGAACAGAAGGAGCGCTGATCAGATTGTGGCAGGCACAGGGGGTCTGTGTGTTGGCCACTTTGTGAAGATGCCTTGTCTGAAGTCATCCAGTTAGAGCTATGACAGTGTAGTAAATTGCTTCCCTTAGATCTGGTGAAGTTTTATTAAGTTGCTTTATATGTCATAGCCTGGACGGCAGGGAATTAACCCCTTCTAGACATTCTTGTATTCAGTCTAAAGTGGGAGTAAAGAACAGCAAAAGTAGTAGTACCATATTTCTACAAAGAATGTTCTCTCTTTATATATATATATATATATATATATATATATATATATAGTACTGTTGTAGGCAGGCATGGGAAAAATGCTGCAAAGTAAGAATGCTTTCAAAAATAGAAGTAAAAAATGCAAAGTGAATGAAGAAAAGAGAAATCTAAATGAAGTCAGTATTTGATGTGACCACCCTTCAAAACAGCATAAATTCTTGCACAGTTTTTGAAGAAACTCAGCAGGTATCTTCTGTGGATGTAGGCTTGCTCAGATCCTTCTGTGTCTTCATGTAATCCCCTCAGACCACAAGCTCCATCAGCCTCAGATCAGACCCCTCAACCTACATCAGCCTCACCTCAGACCCCCATCAGTCTTAGGCTACTTTCACACTTGCGGCAGGACGGATCCGACAGGCTGTTCACCACGTAGGATCCGTCCTGCGGCTATTTCGACGTGCCCGCGGACCGCCGCTCCGTCCCCATTGACCTCTAATGGGGACGGGGCAGAGCTCCGGCGCAGCACGGCGGTGCACGGAGAAAGCCGCCGGACTAAAAAGCCTGACATGCAGTAATTTTAGTCCGGCGGGCTTTCTCCGTGCACCGCTGTGCTGCGCCGGCGCTCCGCCCCTCTCCCCATTATAGTCAATGGGGACGGAGCGGCGGTCCGGCGGCATGGCGAAATAGCCGCAGGACGGATCCGACATTGTGAACAGCCTGTCGGATCCGTCCTGCCGCAAGTGTGAAAGTACCCTTAGATCAGACCCCCAACAGCCTCAGATCAGACAACCATCAGACTCAGATCAGATCCCCATCATACTCAGATCAGACCCCCATCAGCCTCAGAGCAGACCCTCATCAAATCAGACGTTAAAGAATATAAAAATATAATTAAACTTATCTCGCTTGCTCCGGATGGCATTGCCCCTCACTCACCGCTCCCTGGTCTTCTTCCGGTCCTCGCTGCACTGTGACCTGACGTCGCACAGGATCAGGTCATATAAAAATGGGTCAACATTGATAGATATGTGCAACAATGTGAGAAATAGATTCTACACTTCAGTCTTTGCTTTTTAGTACTGTCAGAGCATTAGAAACAAAGGTATCCAAATGTAAACCTGGCAAATGTTATGGCAAAAGAACACTTTTATATACCTTTTCCACATAGAAGTCTACGGATAGAGTAAAGCATACACCTGAATATTTTTTCCAGACTTATATTGCATAGCTCACTTTATGGGAAAAGTTGTGGACAAATGTAGTGTGAACCCACACAAAACAATTATTGGTAATGTTTGCCAAATCCTTGGAAAGTTTAGAAACAGAAATGGATGTTGTAATCTAGTTGCCAATTATACATTAAGGGGGGTATCATTTACTATTCTGAAATACACCTAAATTGGGCGTATTTCAGGCGCAGATGGCCGCATAAGGCCTCTTTCACACGGCGAGATTTCCACGCGGGTGCAATGCGTGAGGTAAACGCATTGCACCCGCACTGAACCTGGACTTATTCATTTCTATGGGGCTGTGCACATGAGCGGTGATTTTCACGCATCACTTGTGCATTGCGTGAAAATTGCAGCATGCTCTACTTTATGTGTTTTTCACGCAACGCACGCCCCATAGAAGTGAATGGGGCTGCAGAAGCGGTGCGATTTTCAAACACGGTTGCTAGGAGACGATCGGGATGGGGATACGATCATTATTATTTTCCCTTATAACATGGTTATAAGGGAAAATAATAGCATTCTTACTACAGAATGCATAGTACAATAGCGCTGGAAGGGTTAGAAAAAAAAAAAAATTTAACTCGCCTTAATCCACTTGTTCGCGCAGCCCGGCTTCTCTTCTGTCTTGATCTTAATGCGTTTTGCACACGCGTGAGGAAAATAGGCATGTTTGGTACACAAACCCGAACCCGGACTTCTTCACAGAAGTTCAGGTTTGGGTTAGGTGTTGTGTAGATTGCATTATTTTCCAACATGGTTATAAGGGAAAATAATAGCATTCTTAATACAGAATACTTAGTAAAATAGGGCTGGAGGGGTAACATTTTTTTATTTATTTAACTCACTTTAATTCACTTGTTCGCGCAGCCCTGCTTTTCTTCTTTCTTCTTTCTTCAGGACCTGGGTAAAGGACCTGTGGTGACGTCACTGCGCTCATCACATGGTCCGTCACATGACCCATCACCATGGTGATGGATCATGTGATGAACCATGTGATGAGCGCAGTGATGTCACCACAGGTCCTTTACCCAGGTCCTGAAGAAAGAAGAAAAGCAGGGCTGCGCGAACAAGTGGATTAAAGTGAGTTAAATAAAAAAAAAAATTAACCCCTCCAGTATTCTGTATTAAGAATGCTATTATTTTCACTTATAACCATGTTATCAGGGAAAATAATACAATCTACACAACACCTAACCCAAACCTGAACTTCTGTGAAGAAGTCCGGGTTCGGGTTTGGGTACCAAACATGCCTATTTTTCTCACGCGTGTGCAAAACGCTTTAAAATGTTTTGCACTCACGCGGGAAAATCGTGCATTTTCCTGCTACGCACCCGCATCTTATCCAGCCCCAAACCATAACGCCCGTGTGAAAGAGGCCTAACTGTTAGTTGCGCTGATATCTGCGACTTCACCCTGCTCATGGCAGGTCTAACATTGTGGTTGTGGCCTGGATGGGGAAGGGGACGGGCCTGTAGGCCCATCTCATTTACTATTTTTTACTCCTGTTTTAGGCTTAGAAAATGGTCTAAAACAGCTAGGAAGCTGTCTTACATTAAGAACTGGCACTGGATGAGCAGACGTTAGGGAGAGGCCTGCGCCTCTTCATAACTTCAGCAGATCCACTGCCAGTGCAGGGCCTTTATTAAGACCGGTGTCTAAAATGCTGTTCTTAATAAATGTGCCCTTAAATATTTTCACTGATTTAATAAAATGCTTCATTCTGCAGTTGGGAATGAAGATGGAGAAGTCATATATACTTATATGAGTGGACTCTTTCTACACCTTTTAGCTGGATTTACCCACAATTGTAGGGGATGCCTATGGCCATAATGGGGTAATGAAGCTCAGCTGCCATTCAAGTGAGTGAGAGCTGAACTGCAGTACACCACTGCCAGAAAGCGCACAGTGGACAGAGCCTTCTTTTCACTGTATAGTTTTTGGTGCCTACCGGAAACAACTGATCTGGTGTGGGTTCTGGATCTTGAACCCCCAACAATCTGATATTGATGACCTACCCTGGGGATAAGATATTAATGTCCTGAAAACCCCCTTTAAATTGGAGTTGTAGCTGGGAGGGACAATAGTTCAGTTCATTACCTTATATCTAACTCCCCTGGACACGGAAGATTTTACATTGGAGGTTCATGTCCGTCGCTTCCCCTCCACTTCTATTAGGAACATTATTCAGTGAACTAAGACTAATACCATTTTTGCTGCTTCTAATTGTTAATCAGTTTCTGCTGTAAGTTCTGGACTGCCCTCTCACTCTCTGCCTGAGCTTAGGGTCCTAGTTTACCACTGACAGTGTGCTATTCTGATTGTCTGCCCATGTACTGAACTTCTGGCTGTTAACCGACTCTGATACTCTGCTGCCTGCCCTGACCTTGGATTCATTTTACGGAACTGCACATACTCTGCCTGCCCTGACTTGTGCCTATTTACTAGCTACGAGTATTTTTCTGACCCTTTGGTGCACCAGTGTTGTTGACCCTCGTGAGTTAGCTGCTAATTACACTTGGACTATTCTAAGAGGAAGCGGCCTGGTGGGTGCCCTGCATAGAGGTAAACGGTGAAAAACAGGGAATTACCAGGATAACACCCTTAGGATCAGCCCAAAGTCAAATTGGTTATTTGGTACAGTGGGTCCACAACCACTGCCCATAACGATAAGGTTTTTAGAACCCTCCTGGAACTCAGCATCCAGGAAATGTACTTTGCCAAGCTCACTCTCCTATGCCTCTGAGTGAGACAGTCACCTTTGACTTGTTTAGGGCTCATGCACATGAATGTATTTTCTTTCCGGGTCTGTTCCGTTTTTTTGTGGACTGTATGCGGAACCATTCATTTCAATAGGTCCACAAAAAAACAAAACAGAAGTTACTCATTGTGCATTCCGTTTCTGTATGTCCGTATGTCCATTCCACAAAAAAATAGAACATGTCCTATTTTTGTCCGCATTGCGGACATGGATAGGACAGTTCTCTTAGGGGCGAGCTGTTCCTTTCGGAAAAATATTAAATGCATACAGACATCATCTATGTTTTTTGCGCATCAGTGTTTTGCGGACCCCAAAACACATACGGTCATGTGCATGAGCCTTAAATATGTGCATTTATTAGATTTTATTTATTTGAATTTGATGTCATTATGGCTAAGAAAGAAGGATATTATTACAAAAATGAGAAAAACAACACGTCCCATGCATTTGATTGTGCCAGCACTCACCCACCGCTCCAAACAGCAATGAATTTTAGGGTCAAATTTTTAAAATACACATGTAAAAAATCAGCTCTGAATCCAAGCAGATTTTTACGTCTCAAAATTACATTAGTTTTTTGTAAAGCGTTAGTACTTTTCCCACAAGAGTTTTTGAGTATTTTTCGAATTTACAAAATAATGCATTTTTATTTTCCATATCTAAGGGTGTTATTATACTGTATTTTTATTGATTACGTTTTATGATGTTTAGTATAATTATATAGGGTATCTCTGGTTTATGTTATATAACCCAACAAATGTGGATTGTCATTTTATTTGGTGATCTGTGGATATTTTTAGCAATTGCAGGAAGAAGAGCCCTTTATTCAGCATCCGGTTAAATAGAGACTACATCTCCTATGGTCCACTGTCGTACCTCACTATAATTGGTTTATTTAGCAGCCTAGTGATAAGGAAATGCTCACAGAGGCTGCCCTCAGACGGATTAATTCCTTCCACTCCTTTCATACTTACAGTCCGGTGTCTATATCAAGCAGCCGTAATAAATTTGTAAGAATATGCCTGATAGACGAGAGAATTAATTTATTTAATCTGGAAAAAACCCTTACATGATAATAATATGCTGCAGTGAGCAGTTGTCAGGTCGGAATGATTAAGTTATTTAAAGACTAATAATTACATTGTTAAGTTGCTCTCATCCTTATCTTACCAGACTCATTGCTCCTTAATTTAAAATATGCAATGTTCTTTTTATAATATGTTAAAAGCTCTTGTATCGAAATAAAGACACACAGAGCTGCAGAAAGACACTGGAGGCAAGACTTATAGGGCAAATATGGAAAGTGCCTACGGGCACAAACATCAGTTGGGCTCCAAAGCAATAGATTTTCACTCATAGCTTTTTCCCCCATTCCTTTTTATAATATGGTATCATATAAACCATCAGTAAACAAGAAAAGATCTTGAGTCAGAATTATATGACAGCGGACGGGAGCAGGGGTTGAAATTTAAAAAAGTTAATAAGTTGGACAACCCCTGTAATGCTTCTTTTATAATGTTTTTTTTTTTTTTATGCTGTTTTAGTAAAGTTGTTCTTTTTTATACCTTCCTGTGCATAGCAATATTTACTAATCACACATTATTATAACAGAGAAAAAAAATTACTATATGATACTTAAAGGGGTTCTCCAGGAATAATTTTACATGGCTGGCAGCAACCTGTCCTTCAATGTGAGGAGGGCTGGTTGTCACCGCTGCCTAGGGGAGTAATGGGTGAGGCCTCACTACACACTACACTGCTCTACAATAGAAGTAATGACGAGATCCTGCCTACCATATACCATCTTGGCTGAGCAGCCTGACAGGAACGCTCAACAGCATGGAGTATATGCAAGTCCCAGAGTGTAGTGTGTAGTAAGCACCTGACTCCTTACCCCTAAAGGCAGCTTAGCAAGTGGGAGCAACCAGTTCTGCTCACATTCTAGGACAAGTTGCTGGCAGACATTTTAAATAATTCTATTCCTTGTTTTGAGGTCACTGGAGAACAAAGCTGTGAAAAATGAAAGGTGGAATCTGATTGGTTGCTATGAGCAACTAAGACAGTTCTACTTTACACCAGTTTGATAAATCTCCCCCATAGAGTCATAAAAATAAACGATCCATAATGGTCATTTAACATAAATACAATTAAAGGGGTTCTGTCATCTCATACATTGGGGGCATACAAGATGCACAAAGGTGATGCTTATCTTCTAAGAAAAAGGAAGAGGTTTTAGATAGGGGATTAGTATTTTTTAAATCTTACTATGAAACTTTATATAACTGTTCTTGATGACTAAAACTGGCATTTACCATTTCCTCTAAATATTATAAAAGAGCACATCATAGAGATGCTCTAGGGCAGAAGTCTCCAACCTATGGCTCCCCAGTCGTTTCAAAGCTACAGCTGGAAATCTACAGGTTGAACATCACTACTCTAGGGTGAGCCAGAATTCTGAACTCCTGCTGCACCTGGAATCACAAATTCCTTCTGCTGACACTAGCCCCATCTGAAGAAAACAATCTGCAGACCATTTGGTGCTGGATCTGCAGCTGGCCTTAGGTGGTTATGTAAGAGGATAACGTATTGCTGCACAGGAGTTGCATTCTTAGGTCACAGGATATCATCTCTTACTGCTCAGTAAAATTGCTTGTCCGGGTCTGTTCCTCTTTAGACTAACCTAAGATGCAATATCTTTTTGTAAGTTCTCATGGCTTGATCAATTTTACAGATCACTTTAAGCACTGGTGGTACTGATAGCATGATGACAACGCATGGCTACTTATGCATAAATATGCTTTTAGCAAACGGTTCTTCTTTAGACTTGAAACCATAAAAAATATCATAAAGAAATTGTAATAATTGTATGGCAGAAAATACCATGCATTGTATTTATACAATGCAATCAAACATTCCTGGGATATTGGTTGTTAGGAGATTCTTTTCACAATTTAACTACCGTAATCATGTCCACGTCTGCTACCGCAAGTCATAATTACAGCCTTTAGCTAAAGGCAAAGGGCAGTAATTGGGGTCAAGAGATATTAAAGTGTGCAACTTTTCCGGTAATATTCTAACTCAAGACAAAAGCAAGACAAAACGGTAGTAAGGTAGGAAAGCAAATTTTTAGGGTTTGCTTAAGGCTATACTTTTGAGAAATAAGTTGCTCTTCAGGAACCGACTACTGTACGCAGAATCCTTGCAATAAACGTTACAGTACCTAAGGTTTAGTTGTGGCTGATGCCGGAATTCAGTTCCATAGGACAATATAAGTGGACAATAGAAAATGACAAATGCTAATCTTCTGGAATGTGCACCTCAGAGGTAGCTGTGAGTATGCTGAAACATAAATTGAGGTGTATATGGAAAATGTAACATTATCTGGTCTGCAATTACAAGACCTACTGACAGTACTTCATAAATGTATACTACAGATGGCCGAAGCATTCTGTGTAAGAAATAAAGATCTGCCCTCTTCCAGATGTTCTCCATTATTGTCTATTTGCCATACGTGAATAAGTAACGGATGCCTTTAATACTCTGTTAACCAATTCACTTTGTTCAATAGATAATTTGATATGGACGATTGTACATAGGTTTGGCTTGACTGCAGCCAGGCATGTTTAAGGGAGTCCGTCGTCATCATCCGCTATAATTAGCATTGAGCAAATCAAAGTATACAAAGGGAAAAAGAGGTAAAAAAAAAATAAAGCTCATCTCATCCTTTGAGCGCGAAGAGGCCACCGTGGCCATCTTGATTAAAGATCCCTCACTAAATTTTGTACATGGTGACGTATGAAGTCACCACACGGGCCAGTATAATTTTCAATTAAGATGGCTACAGCGGCCTCATCATGCTCAAATGGATAAGGTGAGTATTATTTTTGTTTTTTATCAATTAACCCCTAAAAGCCCTAATTTTTTTTATCTCAGCGATAAACGCGGCATCTGAGGGGTTCATTGATGGGGAGCGTTGCAAACACTGTTCCCTCTTATTGCGCCCACTTCATGCCGAAGTAGTTCATCATGGAGTGAATTTATTTGTGAAATTCGATGAAGCCGCTAAATAGAGCTCATCTCTAGCTATAAAAAATCAAGCATGTGGACAAAAAGGCTTTGCTCTCCTGATGTAAACCTTGTCTTTTGTTTAAAACTCCATTTCTCCTTTGTGCTGAAATATGCTAGTTAGCTGTTCCCTGTACAAAGTGCGTTCCCGCTACTATCGGAGCACAAAAGTTTGCCGTCCAGGACCTCCCTCTGAAAGATGATTGGCAGGACCAGGCATAAGCTATGTCCTCTATGCACATCAGCGCATGGTCAGTAGAGTCCAGCATCTCGTTTGGAATGAAAAATAAGTTTCCTGCGCATGCACCCATGTCTAATCACATGCTTTTCTGCAAGAAGACAAGATCCGACATGACCTAGCTAATTCCTGGCCCTGTCAATCAACCTTTAGGTCTCCTGCACACGAACGTGTGCACCCCGTGGCCGTGCTGCGGCTGCAATGCACGAACACCGACCATGGGGCAACTGCAACGGATCGCGGACCCATTCACTATCATGGGTCCACGATCCGCCCGTTCTGCAAAAAGATAGGACATGTTCTATATTTTTGCGGAACGGAAGTACGGGACGAAACCCCACGGAAGCACTTCATAGTGCTTCATTAGGGTTCTGCTCCGTGCTTCCGCTCCGCACCATTCCACATCTCCGGATGCACACGGAACGGAGCCCGTGTATTGCAGATCCGCAAATACGGTCCGCAATAGGGCAACGGGACACCTACGGTCGTGTGCAGGAGGCCTTAGAGGGAGCTGTCCGCAGCTGAAGGTCGAGATCTTTGCGGCACTGAGAGTAGCCGGGTTGTGCTTAGTTCAGGAAGAAGATGATCTCCATATTTTTAAAAACTTATATTTAGCCAGAACGGAGAGATTGAATTTTTAAGAAAAGACATAGGGGAAAATGTATCAAACTGGTGTAAAGTAGAACTGGCTTAGTTGCCCATAGCAACCAATCAGATTCCACTTTTCATTTTCCAGAGGTGCTCAAAAATGAACGGTGGAATCTGATTGGTTGCTATGGGCAACTAAGCCATTTCTACTTTGCACCAGTTTGATAAATGACCCCAATAATTTACTTCAGGAGACCAAAGACTATTTGTTGATGCCCTTGGTTTATTACAGATGCTGCTTGTGACAGACTCACTTTAAATGTATACCTTACAATATAGCACCTTACTAATATAGTAAAGTCAATATTACTAATGTTATATACTAAACATGACAAAATATTATATTAGAAAAGTAAATATTACTAATTTTATACACTGAACATGACAAAATATCATTTATTATCGCAGTTCAGAATGGTATTTAAAACTACATTTCTAGAAAGAAAAAAAAAACTGGAAGGCAATGCGATTGAGCTGAGATAGACAAAGTATAAACTTCTAGTGGTGCTTGGTCAATGGTCACACAATGATCACCCTTTATTTTGGTTCTCTGCTGCAGGTTATATGTTGAGCTAGGGTCACATTAATACTGGTGGCATCTCTACTTGTGATGCAAGCTGCCACTCTGGCATGTAACAGTCATACAGATGCTGGACATCCTGTGTTGCTATTCCAAGCCGTAGTTTAGTCAAGGTGGTTGTTGGCTGCTGTGCATGAAAGATCCATCACCTCATCCATTTCTGGAAATTTTCAATAGGAGAGAGATCTGACAATTGAGATGGCCAGGGGACCTGCAGGATACCCTGAAGATCATGTTGTGTAGCACATCTATTGTGCGGTTGGGTGTTATCTTGTTGGAATACCATGTCTCCTAACTGAGTCAAAAAAGGTAGTAGAATTGGCTCTATGATGTCCTAAACTGACTGAAGGCTGATCAATGTTCCCTCCATAAATACCAGATGGGAATGGCCATGAAAGCTAAGAGTACTGCTCTCCAGCTCTCCTGCGAACTCTGATGTGGCCATCATTGGTACCAAGGCATCACCCAAAAAGGATAATTTTTGGACAGTTTTTATAAGCAGGCTTTGTTACCTCCACCTACCGTATAATTGCCCATAGCTAGGGATGAGTGAACCCGAATAGCAATTTATGAATTACTTTATTATTTTGTGTTATAACATGCTTTTATCGGAAAATAACGTAATTCTTAAGACAGAATACAAAAGGGAAATCTTTAGAGGCATTCTGTTTTGCATTCCGTCATAATAGACGTCTATGGGAGCATAACGGATCTGCCCTGGTTTCCGTTATGCAGGATGAAAAGCAATATAATGCAGCAGACATAGTAATTTGATGGAAGAAAGTCATCAACAAGCTCTGGCATGGTTTACCATCATTGAGAAGGAACTACGTCTAGTTACTGATGACCACTGCAGAAAGATCAGGAAGTGCACTTTTTATTATTAGAAGATCCTGCAAATATCAGCAGGATTCACTGGCAACTCTGTAATATCTACGGATAGATTACATACATTTTTTCCTCAGGATATGCTGTTATTGTCTGATATGTAGGAGTCTATGATGGGTAGAGGGCTTGTTCTGATAATGTCCCATACACTTAAAAGAGTTGCCCCATCTGGACATTTATGGTATACAGTATTAATAGGATATACAACAAATGTCTGATAGGTGGTGGTACCACCTCATGGACCTACTCCTATATCAAGAATGAGACCCCTACATGAATGGAGAGCATGTCATTTCTCTATTTACTGCTATGGTTCTTCTGAAAATAGCCAAGTGCTGATGAAGTTGTATAGCAGTGAAAGGAGTGGTGCCAACACATGTGCAGTGTCCTCTCCATTCACTGATATGCGATTTATGAAAATAGTTGAGCTTGCCCGCTTTACTAATTTAAGTCCCACAGCAGTGAATGGAGAACATGCTGCATATATAAAGCATGTTCTTCATTCACGTTGGCCCTGTTCTTGAGATAGGACCTGTCCCACAGCTGGAAACTACACCTATAGAGCCTATATGGCATATCCTACAGATGTACCATAAATGTACAGATGGGACAACCCCTTAGAATTAAGTGAGACACACATGCCGAGCCATTTCTTTATTTTCTCTGTAATTGAGTACAACTACTGACAACCACCTTGCCTACTTATGAACCTCAAAATCAGGGCATATTCTAGAGCAATATCTAAAGAGTGTATTAGATGGAGTGATAATCCTTTACATTTTTGTATAATCATTTGATCTTGAGAAATTATTGCTGCATGTAATAGTTGTCAGTGATCGAATGACAAGTGATGCATTGTTCATTTTCCATGGATCGGACAAATCTGCCTGACTAAATGTTTATTGTTAGTCACTGTAATGTCCCCTTGCCTCATCAGAAATCTGGCAATCGTTATTAGGGTAAATAAACAGCAAAACATATTTATTGATTAAAGCTTAATGTAGAGATAAATTCATTTTTCAAAATTAGTTCAAATTGGCCATCAGATTTGATCTGGTTTGAATAAATGGGGTCTGAAACAAAAATGTCCTTATTGCCCTAAAAGTCCTTAAATAACATTAAGATAAGATGTCTTTATTGTCACTGTACAATACAATGTAATACAATGTACAATACAATGAAATGTTGTTTGGAGCAATCCTAGATGCCATGGACAGAGGAACGAGAACTGACATTTAAACTAAAGCATTACACTAGAAAAAAACAAAACATTGCACTAGAAGGCATTACTATTCACAGTTCACAGCATATATATATAGTAAGTGCTTGTGAGTATATATATATACACTGATTCAGACACCACTGCAGACAAGAGATCATCATGGGGTCATGAATGCAGCAGTCACTTTCAGTCTGTGGTAGTTTCTACCCTAGGAAGGGGCAATAATCTCCGAGCATTTAGGAGACTGATTGCTTTGGGGTAAAAGCTGTTCTTCAGCCTAGTGGTGCGTGCATGTAGGGCTCTAAGACGCCTACCAGAGGGTAGGGGAATGAAAAGGCTGTGGCCGGGGTGAGTTGGATCCCCGCAGATAATTTTTGCCCTGTTGCTGTGGTCTCCTACAGTAGAACTATATCCAGGCCCTCTAAAGCCAAGAGTGCAGTAGTAATATCAAATTGAAAGTGACATTTATGTCTATGGGTAAACGGATGATAGCTGGTGGTAACAATCAGCCTGCTTACTAACATACTGCACTGTCAGATTTTTTTTTATTAAAAGATAAAAATGCCCCTCTTTGGTGACAGATGCCTCCTTCTTTGTCTTCTAAGCTGTAAAATGGTGACTGCCATTTTGTGCTGCTGATGCCGGATGAATCCCAAGAATTTGGATTTGAAGTTTGTGGATCTAAAGTTTTTGGGGAAATTAGAAACTAATTTCATTCATTTAGAATCTATTTGCTCATGTCTAGCTTTGTGTAATTGAAATCTTTAGAAGGCAAATGACTCTTAAAATTGTCTCTCGCCACTTGTTAATGAAAACATATCTGCCTGTCTAATGGATCGAAAAACTCCTTTGACAATAGCAACTGATTTATATGTGAGACTAAAGGATTTATAGGTATGTAAATACAACGCCAGTAAAACCTGTCTCAATAAAAAATACATTTAAAAAATAGATTGTTTATAAAAGAGCACATGTTGTGGATGCTCCATAGATAAGGTGTTTGTCCTAAGCTATGTTGATAAAGAAGTTTCACCGGTGGCTATAAAAATAGAATGTTGATTAGGTAAAAAAAAAAAAAAAGCCTTTGTAACCAGACCTCATACAAGGTCACTTCAATTAGAAGAGATTACAGAGGAATGAGGCGATTGTCTCTATTCATTTGAAGTGTTATTGCCCTGTTAGATTATGTTGCTGTTAAGGGCAAACCCCAGATAAACTGCACAAAGTTCAGAGACAAAGCCCCTCTTGGATATTGTGTTACATACCAAAACATGAAAGTGTTGGCATTATCGAAAAGAGGACATAGTAGTCCTTTCAGACCTGGTCAAATATAATTGGTTGAAGGTCATCCAAAAAGTCTACTTAAAGGGAAAGTGTCATCAGAAAATGACCTACTATTTAAATCACTTTTTTATGGTTAACATATTTTTAAAGAATTGTTGATGATGTTTTGAACTTTTCATGTTACTTTTTATATTTAAACTAAAACAATAAATGCACTGGCCACTATGTCTAATAATTGGCACCACTTTTTGGTTAGTTCAGATTACTTTACTTTTACTTATTCTAATCCTGCCTGTAATGATATCATCTCTGTGTTTAGATAAGACAGGATCCACCATTCACAATAGGTGATTGTCAAAACTTATCTATTCTTTCCTTGTACAATGACCTAGAACTCTCCCATAGAAGTCAATAGGGTCCCCTCCTGTCCATTGTATTTTCTAATTGTAGATTTTTTACAAAGCTTTAAAAGAAATTGCTTTACGGCAGCCCCATGGTCCATAGACACTATGGACCATGGGGCTGCCGTAAAGCAATTTTTTTTAAAGCTTTGTAAAAAATCTACAATTAGAAAATAAAAACAGATCAGAAAAAAGGATATATGTTACTAGCTGATATTAACTGACAGGTAACATTTTTGGAGACACATTTCCTTTAACAGCAGAATTAAGAAAGTAAGACTGTGGAGGAAGTTATTTTATTATATGGAACAGCCGCTAATTATGAGCTATCATTTTAAGAGAACATAAATTAGAAACAAAAAAAATTTCCTAAAGAGGTTGTGCAAATGAATAAAAAAAAATGTCAGGGACGCTAAAATAGTAGTAAAATAGCAAATAAAATACACTCAACACTCCAAACACCCTCCATCCTAGAGCTGCCACTCTTGCCTCCCTACCTTTTTCCTGACTACAGTGGTCATGCACCGCACGTGAGCAATGCAGCCAATCACTGGCCTCAGTGGTCTCATGATGTTTATCGGTGAGGCCAGTGATTGGCTGCAGCAGTCACATGTCTATGAGCATGTCTTCGTTGCAACCAAATCATCATGTCATGTCTACAGCTGTGGGGAGGATAGGAGCAGTGGGTCTAGAAAGTAGAGAAGGGAAAGTATTATTCTAATAATGATCCTTTCTTTCTAAGGCTAGTTTCACATTAGCGGCAGCCTTCTCCGGTAGGCAGATCCAGCGAGTAAACAGCCTGCCGGATCTGTGCTGCCGCTAGTGCACTCATGCCGCCGGAGTTCTGCTCTGACCCCATTGACTATAATAGGGACGGGCCGGAGTTCCGGCGGCAGCACGGAAAACATGCCGAGAGGCGGCCGGAATAAAACTACGACATGCAAGGCAGCACGGATCCGGCTGCCGCTAGTGTGAAACTAGCCTTATAGTGTTAAAGGGAAAAAAACTCAGACAACCCCTATAATAATCTGGTCTCCTTAGATTGGATACAGGAAATTCAACTTTTCATTCCTGCAAAATATAATTTTTACATACCCTGATTATTTCCTGTCACATATTTTTCACAGCTAACACTCCCCCCAATAAATACCCCCATCACATTGCTGATTTTCTATGTTTGTTATAATAGCTGCCTACATAGTTTTTTCTTTGAAGAATGGCTGCTTTGCATATCAGTTTCTTTTTGCTACTAAACTAGCAGCTTGTCACACATATTTATAATTCTGGTACACCCAGCCCAATCTGACTAATCAGATTTTTCCCACTTAGTAGCTCAATCGCAGTGTGAAGGTTTGGAAGTTAAAGGGAGAGTACAGGGAGCGGACAAGTAAAGCGTAAGAGACTGCTGAACTACAGACTCTGCTACAATTTATTTCCATGTACATAACTATGCAGTGCACAAATATTCAAGTAGTGGCCCCATGACATAGTGGGGAGGGTGGCAGCAGCAGTGGCAGTGACTATAATGGCCCCATGACAGTCGGGAGGGTGGCAGCAGCAGTGACAATAGTGGCCCCATGACAGTCGGGAGGGTGGCAGCAGCAGCTGTGGCTGCAGCAGTGACAATAGTGGCCCCATGACAGAGTCGGAAGGGGGGACAGCAGCAGTGGCATACAGCACAAGATGGTGGCAGATCACAGTAGTAGCAGAACCCAGTGGCAGCATCAAAATGGTAGCAGCAGCACGTGGCCAGAAGTAACGGCCCATTTTGCACAATATTCCAGTGTGGCAGCACATTACAGTATGATCATTAGTGGCAGAATGTTCTATTCTGTTCCATTAGGCACCAGCATTTGGAAATCCTGGTTGATCCACTTCTGATTCACCTTTATGAAAGTTAATCTCTCAACATTTTGGGAAGGAAAGGCGAGTTCTCTTAGGGGTAACTATGTCCCCCCGCAGCACTGAACACCTGCTGTGATGTCACACTACTTGCCAGTCAGGAAAGCATGCAAACCATGGCAAACTCGGCCAGTTATAGCCACACTTCAAGCTTGCATGCTCAGTAGTCCAGGGGATCTTTGATCATGGGTGACAGGGTGCAGTCCAAGTATGTCAGCACCTGCTGGTTGAGGTTCTGCTGCATGTCCCGCTGCTGCTGCTGAGTGGTTTCTTCATAAGGCAGTTGAAGAAAAGTGCTCATAAGGGACTCCGGACTTAAGTTGCTGCTTATGGACTTAGTGCTGCTCCTGCCCCCCCCCCCCCCCACCAGTCGTGGCAGTCGAGCATAAGCGTAGAGGATGGGCGATGGTGCTCGTAGACATCAACCAACTGACTATACAGCATGTCTCTATAGTAGTCCATTTTTGCATCCCTTTCAAAAGGTCTACAAAATGCACCTATTTCTGACCGGTAGTGAGGCTCTAACAATATGGATAGCCAGCAGTCATCCTTGCAACTGTCACTACACAAACAAGAAAGCTTGCATCTGGCCAGTTGCGCAAACGACTCAGAGGGCCTCCCAGCCTCCATCTTCACTGCATACTGCCACGGTCTGTTGAGGTCATCTGCATTGTCTTTGTTGTAGCGCTCCAGCTCTTCACACTGTTGCCACCCTCACCAGTCTGTTCCGGGGCCAGTATTGTGACTATTCATGCTGTTGCAATCCTCCCCACTCTGTTATGGAGCCACTATTGTGACTCCATGCTGTTGCCACACTCACCAGTCTGTTATGCCCTGTTTGTGCTGACACCACTGTTTATTTTTCCATTCTTTCCATCAGAGCATCCAGAAGACATCTATTACACAGTCAGAATTTTCCACCAGGATCATGATTTGGAAGCCAATAGCAGGAGTGGGTCCAAAACATAGAAGCTATGCAAATATATGTTTTGGACCCACTACTTTTTTTGCCTTACCAATACTTATCAAATGTTGACCAAATACTGACCTTGGATGCTCAAGCTACAAGATCCACTTTTTTGGGGCTGTTCTTCTGATAGATCAGAAGAACAGAAAAATAAACAGTGATGTGAACGCAGTCTTATTGTTAACACCCTCCCCACTGTCATGGGGCCAATACATGAATTTTGGGCCACTACACTGTTAAGGCCACACCAATAAATGAATCCTGACGCTAACATTGACCTGTAAGACGGAGTTCACACTTCTGTTATTTGGTCAGGTATTTCCATCACTTATTGTGAGGCAAAATCAGGAGCCAACCCTACTCTCAGATTAGGTATCATGAATAGATTTGCACCTGTTCTGCGGGTTTGACCTGCATCTGATTTGGGCTGACAATTTCTGACCAAATAAGTGAAGTGTGAACTAAGCCTAAGGCCTCATACACCTGGCCATGGCCATATTGAGGCCTGCAAACAGCGTGTCTGCAATATGCGGGCATCGGCCATGTGCTTCCCACATCACGGATGCGGACATATTCACTTGAGCCACGGAACTGTCTTTCTGTTCCGTGACTCCGCACCGCAGAAAAATAGAACAAGTTAAATGGGTCTCGATCTGTCCCGGTTGCCGCACCAACGTTGCCCTTGCATTGGGGACCGCAAATTGCGGTTCCCAATATACGGAACATCCCCGTAACGGCGGTGTGCATGAGGCCTAATAGCGACGCACAGTCATTCTACATCTAACATAAGGGATTCAAATGGATGTGTTTGCACTGCCATAACATGAATTAAAAAGATCTTTTTCTTCTCCACTACATTTATTGACGCTGCCTCCATGTCCTCATTTTGTTTCACTAAAGATTCAGATTAAGATTAAGACATTTTTTATTTTTTTTAATTTGCTGAAAGATGCTATATGCTTTTTCTCTATTTAGCTTGTTGTTAGCTAGGAATGTTAGTGGCCTGCATGATGAGCCATGTCATTGAGACGCACAGTAATGGTTTCGCTAATAGAAAGGACTAGATATGCATGTTGCTGCACTGCACAGTGATGTACACCAGGATACATTTCCTCTAAATTTAACTGCAGGCCTAGACCTGATTTAATGCACTTCGGGACTAATTAATTAAGCAAATTTTTGAGAAAAATTTGGCGAAGCTAGAAAATTGCACTTTTTTAAAACTTTGCTCATCTCTAATTATAACACTCTTTCATGGCTTTAGTACTTGAGGACAAATGTGCTGCACAGCATCCCTTTGCCTTAAAGGGCCAAATACATACTGACATAAGCACATGGGCCTACTATGAAAGCTCATTGGTGACCATTGTGCAGTGTAAATCTGTTCTTACAAACTAATCAACAATTAGGGTAAAAAGTGAAGATAGAAGCAGAGTAAGGGCCCTGCTCACAACAGCTTACATTCAGAGATTGGGGAGGCTATGTGGATAAAGGGCAGCACTGTGAAGAGCTTTCTAGGTGGGAAGTTTAAACTGTATTCTATACCATATGGGTGACCAATACAGAGACTGCACAGGATGGAATATGCTACAATAATCAAGATATGAATGGATAAGGGCAACAATGAGAGTTTTTGTTTCTTACACAGTCAGAAAAGTGTAGAATATAGTGATGTTTTTAAGTTGTTCAGATGGCAAGTAAAAGTAAGATCAGCATCAAAAATAACCCCAAGATAATGGGTGAGCTGTCTAGGGATTATGGTAGTAAGGGCGCTGCAACCCTGAAAATCCTTGTGACAACAAATGTGGAAAGTGATCACACAGTGAACAGAAAAAACTAATAAAGTGAATGTGTACTGAAGCTCAGCCTGGACATTCAGACAGAATTATAAAAATAATCCTCCTCCTTACGCTAGGCCTAATGGCCGGGAAAGAATAGAGGTGAGTGCACTCAAAATGTAAGAAAGTGAAGTGCGTGCAAATGTGCCATCGCTCAGTGGGCTCCCACCCCCACTGAGTTCAGGCACCCCAGGGTCACCACTCCTGGAGCACTTCTGCACCTCGGGTTTTCAAACATCTCAGCCCCTAGCTTAGATCCGGCAGGGTCCTTGGTCACCTAGCATAGGGTACTAATGGCCCAAGCCGTACACCCTAGGGATGCCGTGTTGTTCTCTGTTCTCATAGTAGCAGTTATGGTAGTACCATATACTCTAATGAAAATCAGGTTTGGTTCGGTTAGCAGATATTGGAAACACTATAAGTTCAGGTTATGTTGTAGTACAGGGGTGATGTCACAGGATAAGGTAGACAATTAGGTGTCGCCTGCATAGAGACAATACTTAAAATCAAATCTGAAATCTATACAATAGGGGCTGCATAGAGAGAAAAGAGCCAAAAAAGCCCAAACAGAACTAAGTGTGGCAGCACCCTAATACTAGACAGTTCTATCCTTGTTGATGCAGCAGTCACAACTGATTGTAACATTTCATGGGTTAAGACCTCATGCATACAACCATATGTATTCTGCAAACCACAAATCCACAAAACACAGACACGTGAGCTATTCACATCCATATGTCTGTTCGGCAAATTACAGAACATTTCCTATTCTGGTCCTCATAATGTGGTGCCTGGACCCACTGAAGTCAATGAGTCTGCACGAAAAAAGGTCAGGACAGTATCTGTATTTTGCGACTGCAGTTTGCAGACCACAGAATTCATACAGTCGTGTGAAAGGAGGCCTAAATGATATTTGCTTTTTCTCAGAAAGCAGCCATTGTACAGGTACAACTGCTGTACTGTACATGCATGGCCGCAGCATTGCATATGAATGATGCAAGGTGAAAGGGTTAATGATTTCACTGTTTCATGGTAAAACAAGCTTATTGGGTCAGTCTTTCACCCCACTGCTGTTCATTCAAATAATTTCCCCTAAAATAGAAAGAGACATAATAGATGTAATGAGATGAACTGAATAAATTCTGGCTGTACCCTTAAGAAAATACACATTTCAAATGTCCAGGCAAGACATCATTTAGAAACTCTACTTGCACAATGTCTATTACAACAAATAACCTTTTTTATTGAATTTCCTGCCACTGTCGGTAGCAGCGATTGGAGGTTGCATTCATTTTAAGTGTCACATTAATATTGCATTTTTGTCTACAAACAAGATGTATTGCAGACCTTCAGAGAACTAGCATTGTGCCTGTTATTCCATTATGGACCAGTCATGGGGGAATGTTCAGTGAGTTGTAAAAGCAACTGTAGAAAAATGATGTGGCTCTTTTTCTGTATTCTTGCTATAACTATTAAAAGAGCAACTATCCAACCCTGAAAATCCATTTTACTCTCAAGAGATGACTTTAAAAAAAATAATAACTTTTTGTTGTGGTCTGACGTATGGACATTACACTGATGGATATTGTAGAGTTAATGAAACTGCGCTAGGCAAAGTTGTGGTGAGGCCGGGTCATGGGGACAGGAACAGAGTTTTGTAGTTCGTATGTATAGAGAAAATTATGCAGCAGAAATATCACAACTTCTCCACTTATGATTCCTTTGTGGTTCTTACTTCAACATCTCAGCTCGGCTTCCCTGAGGGAGTTTAAACATGGAATACCCTCTAATCTGGAAATGTTGTTTTTCTAATTTTAGGTGGGATAAAGTCTGCCTAAAAATGTCTTTCCCCAATTTGTATCTTTCTCACTTGGGAAAAATAAAAAAATTCTCCATGGGTATGAAAGTCAACCTCAGAGATTAGTGTCTGATTGTTTCCACATGAAAGTCAAATATTTTCTGCAGGTTTTAGGTGGTAAAAACTTAGAAGCTTATTAATAACAGTACAAAGGGAATGAGTTGCTCATAACAACCAACCGTATCATTGGGGTAGATGTCAACACTGGTGCATAGGCAGAGTGGAGCCGTTGCCCATAGCAATCAGATGTATCAAAAATAGTTCAAGGAGTAAGTAGGAGTTGCCCATAGCCCCCCTATCACTTTGCAGTTATATGTTTTCAAAGGACCTGTGACAAAAGGAGCAGAAATCTGTTTGTTATGGGCACCTGCTGGATCCACTCTGCCTTTGCATCCTTTTTGATTACTGTCCTCCACTGTGCCAGTTCCTGCTTTCTACAATCATGCACTAGAAAAACTGGTTGAACTGGGGTATTCCCACTTTGTCTTACAAGCATCCCTTGTTCGCCCCGTCTTATGCAGGAAATCATGAGGCATAAACAACACACAAAGGAGAGCATCGGAGCATGAACTGGGGGGGCTGCTGGGGTGAAAATGGAGGTATGTCCAGGTTCAGCTCTGAACCTGGACAACCCCTTTAATATTTGGTCCCTATGGACACTGTAGCATTAAAGAGGTCGGTAGACAGAAGACCAGTGTAGGATTAGATAATTGACTGGGGAACAGTAAAGGTAGCCATACAACCAAACATTATTTTGGCGAACAGCTATTGGTCAATATATGTGAGTGAGCATATGTTCTATAACAGTGAATAAAGATGACACCATTCATGCATGGCCACCCCTCTGAGCTCTGACTAGACTAAAAAGCCACATTCTTGAGATAGGAGCATGTCCCACAGGTCACAGGTGGGATCTGCACCTACTAAACATTTATGGTATTTTTGATCAACATGATGTCTAGAGGGGAAAATCCTTTTTTTTAAATAGTGTTTATTTATCTCTTTTGCAAAGATAGAAAGTACAATAGTCCCCAAGGGGGAAAACAATTACATGGAAAGGCACACACGCCGATCTCCTAGAAGTCCAGCAGATACATTGTTCGCATATACAGTATAGTGTGACTATGGGCAAGAACCATTAATACAGTCGTGATGACATTCACGCACTCATTCATACATCTAAGCAATCTGTTGTCCCACTCAGATTTGTCCTCAAGCTGTACCCTGGAAATGCACCCACACGCCCAATTATTATCGAAACGGAGGGGGATTCCTCTGGCCGCATACGTCAGTTTATACATCTGAAGATCCTTATTTATAAGTTGTGACCACTTTTCAATTGTCGGGCACTTAGGAAGTTTCCAATTCAACAGAATTGTTTTCCTACCATAAAAAACATCAACAGTCGGAGCAATTTCCTGCCGTTCTTAGTGGGAATCACCTCGGATACCAGGCCCAACAAGCATATCTTAGGTTCGCATATCCCCGGGAGACCCAATTTTGTGTTAATGATACGACATATCCCACCCCAGTACGACTGCACAACAGGGCACAGCCATATCATATGGTATAAGGACCCTCTTAGTTCCCCGCAGCGCGAGCATGAGGGATCAGGTATTTAACAAATGTGGTACAGGCGCACTGGGGTCAGGTATACTCTGTGTATCCACTTGATCTGGATAAGTTGGTCACGGGCGCTCATAACTGATGACCGCCATACAGATCGTAACTCCTCCAGATGAGACACCTCCAATTCAGGAATATCCCCAGTCCAGCGCTCAAACGAATGCTGGAGCGGAGATTCCTGCATCTTAATAATCTCCTCATAAAAGGAAGAAATTGATTTATGCAGAAGCACCCGCCTGGCAATAGACTCCAGGGGGCCACATTCAAGTTTTATAAAAAAGGATTTGAACTGGGTCTCACAGGCATGTCTCAGCTGGAGGTAACGATAATAGCATGTTAGAGTTAGTTTGAACTCACTCTGGAGGCTTTCAAAACAGCGGAATACCCCTCTATGGAAGAGTTGTGTCAGATATTTTACCCCTTTTTTAGGCCAAAATTCGAACCCTGACAACAGAAGGAGCTCTCAAAGGTGCTTATTGCGCCACAGGGGCATATACAGAGACCAAGTCTCCCCATTAGGATCCTCAATATGTGTCTCCACAAACCATGTCCACGCCGCAATCACATTAGTCATGGCTTCAGTGCAGTACATGGCTCTAGGGCTCCTCCCCCTCTATATACCATATTCGTCAGAGCCTCATATGAGCCCACTAGCGCTGCTTCAAGTACCACTGCTGGGTTGTTTGCATCCGCTCTGATCCACCAAGTCACATACATAAGTTGAGTTGCGATATAATAAACATATATATCTGGCATCTGCAAACCCCCTTGTGTATACAGAGCCTTTTAGTTTTCCTAGCCAATCTAGGGGATTGGTGTCTCCACAGGAAGCGCGACAGTAGTCTATCTAGGGATTCGAAGTGCGACTTAGGAATTTTAACTGGAGCTGCCCTGTATATTTAAAGGGAACCTGTCACCGGGATTTTGTATATAGAGCTGAGGGCATGGGCTGATACCCAGTCCCCATAGCTCTGTGTGCTTTTATTGTGTAAGAAAACAGATTTGATACATATGCAAATTAACCTGAGATGAGTCCTGTCCCTGACTCATCTCATGTACAGGACTCATCTCAGGTTAATTTGCATATGTATCAAATTGTTTTTTTAAGCAATAAAAGCACAGAGCTATGGGGACTGGGTATTGTGGATGTGCTAGCGGCGATATAGCAACCTATGTCCTCAGCTCTATACCCCAAATCCCGGTGACAGGTTCCCTTTAAAGAAGCTTCGGCAACAGTACCATTTTGACAATATTTATTCTACCCACCAAGGTCAAAGGTAGGTTCTCCCATGCTTCTATTTTACGCGCAATGTATTCCATTGTAGGCACCATGTTCAGTTGATAAAACTGCCTCGGGTCCGTATGAATTTGAATTCCCAAATAAGGAAAACTTTCCACCACTCTCAAGGGCGACAACAGGGATATACCTGAACTATCATCCACATCCACTAAGCACAGACTAGACTTAGCCCAGTTCACCCGGAGGCCCGAATATCTTCCATACCCATCTACCGTGTCCAGAAGTGCCTCCAGAGAGGGGCCGGCGTCTGCCAAGTACACTAACATATCATCTGCATATAGCGATAATTTTTCTTGTATTCCTGCTATCGTCCATCCCTCTATCAGTAAACTATTATTAATCAGTTGGGTAAGAGGTTCCATAATGAGGGCAAACAACAGCAGCGACAAAGGGGCAGCCCTGCCTGGTGCCTCTATGCAGACTAAAAGGTTGGGACAGACAACCATTTACCCTTACTCGGGCCTTGGGGGCCTGGTACAGCAACTGATAAAAGACTGGGGGAAATGCAAGCAGTGTAGCGTCTCTCAAATAAAATGCCACTCCACGGAATCAAAGGCTTTCTCATTATCGAAAGAAGCCAACGCTTTCGCCCCTGCATTGTCGTGCCTGACCTGTAAATTAGCTAACAACCTCTTAAGGTTCATATTAGTTGTCTTGCCCAGCATGAAGCCAGATTGTTCTGGGTCTATATTCGATAAGATGACTTCTCCGAGGCGTCTGGCCAAGATTTTTGCTAAAATTTGGGTATCCGTGTTTAGAAGGGAAATCGGTCTATAGGAGCTGCACTGGTCCGGGGGCTTCCCAGATTTGTGAATTACCACGATAGTCGCCTCCATAAAAGATGAGAGCAGCCTATCGGCATCAAAAGCATATTCAAAGAGCTTGACCAGTCGTGCACAGTGCAGATCTATGTCTAGCTTGTACTACTCCAACAGAAAGCCGTCCAGACCAGGCGATTTCCCAATCGACATGCTCTTAATTGCCGCCTTAACCTCCCCCACATCCACAGGACCATCCAGATATCTACAGGTGAAGCGAGTGTTTTGGAGCTGTAAAGTTCAGAGTAATACCGGGCAAATTGTTCACAGATCTCTCCCAGTCGAACTACCCAAGACCCATCTACACAGGTAATGTGAGGGACCACAGTTTGAGGCGTTTTAGTTCTGGACAAAAACACAAAAGCTTGTCTGTTCTTGTCCCCATCCAAGAAAAGTACCTCTCTTTGAAATAATAGCTTTTTTGGGTATATTCTGTCAAGTGTAGGTTAAGTCTTCTTTGTGCCTCTTCCCACGTCATACAATTATCCTCACTAGGAGCCTTGACATATGTTCTCTCTTTATCTACTAGGTCCATGTCTAGTCTAGGTCTGGCAGTCCCTAAGTCTTTCCTATGCAAGGCTATCGCTATGAGTGTACTCCCACTCTACTATGGGGTAAGAGTAGCCCTTATTGTTCGCCTAGTAATCGTTTATGCCCTGCTGAGCCACCCAGGCCACAGGTAGGACCTCCAACCACTTACAGTAGAGCTGCCACAACCTTTCAGGGGGTGTCAATGGTTGGGGGCGAGTAGCACCAATAGGGGGGCATGATCTGAAATACCCCTCGGTAAATAATCTACCTTGGTTAAGTTAGGCAACAATTCTCTGCTAACAAATACTAGATCAATTCGGGAAAGTGTTGCATAAGATGCAGAGTGGCAGGAGTACTGACGTTCTCCCGGGTGCATATATCTCCATCCCTCCATAAGGGCATATGCATCCACCCAATTGCTCAGTGCCCTATTGTGGTTAACCTAAGGGCGGAGTCTATCCACATCCGGGTCAAGGACAGCATTAAAATCTCCCATCAGGATCAATGGGGGCAGATGGTAAAGTTGCCACCCTCCCCATGATGTCGTCTAACACTTCTGTCTGGAAGGGGGGAGGAATGTACACACCCGCTAGTATATAATCCATGCCCCTCACTGCTGCATGCACGATAACAAAATGGCCAGACATATGAAGCTGAACCGAGTGCAATTGAAAAGGAAGAGATTTCGCCACAAGCACTGAGACTCCCCTCACATGAGTACTATAAACAGCATGATACTTCGATCCCACCCACAGTTTCCTTAGCGCCAGCAGCCTTTGCCCCTTCAGATGTGTCTCCTGTAATATTACCACATCAGGGTTATAACCCTTCAAGTAGTTAAATACAAGGGTCCTTTTGATTTTATCATTGAGTCTCCTGACATTCCAGGAGACAAATCGACAGGTAGTCATAATGGTGGGAACTCACTACTGTAACCCAAGAGGACCCCAGATTGCCCAGACCATTCACACCCACTTTCATACCACAAGACATGAAACATTTCTCCAACATATCCGAGCTTGGTATCCTGGACTTAAGTAAGTTAACTTTCTTTTGGAAATACAGGGTGACCAACACTAAATGTCCACAACCCCTTAATTAAACTAAATGGAACCAGAGGTTTACTGGGACATCTAATCCAACTGCAGCCCCTCCCTATATTTTGGCCATCCATTAATGCAAGTAGAGTTCCATCATGCTGAGAACCCGCATGTACTCAGCCCCTCCGATCGAGCCAGTCCGATGCTTCTTCTGGAGTGGAGATGAACTTCACCAACTCTCCGTCCTGGACTCTGAGACGAGCTGGATAAAGCATGGCATAAGCAAGGCCCTTCTCGCGCAGACGTGCTCTCACTGCTGTAAACTGCCTCCTCTGTTTCTGAACTTCTGAGGAAAAATCAGGATAGAATGGGATTCTGGTGTTGTCAAATCTAATGTCTTTCAGTACGGCATTGCGGCCCCTATAATTCAGGACTTTTAGGATGAAGGGACGAGGTGGAGCCCCTGGAGGTAAAGGTTTGCGTTCAACCGCAAAACTGGCAGAGAGGGTAATGGGGGCCAGAGTCTGCTTTATAAGGTGTTCTGCAAGGTCCTCTGGAGATTGGCCCTCAGCCCTTTTGGGCAAACCCATAATGCAGACGTTATTTCGTCTCTTACGGTTCTCTGCGTCTTCCACTTTTGATATCAGAGATTTAACTTGTTGAAGGACTCGCACATTGTTATCTCCTAGTTGCACCATATCCTCCACATCTCCCAGTCTCCTCTCCATCTCTGCGGTTCTCTCGCGTATCTTGTCAATATCATGCTAGAGGCAGGTGAGATCAGCCTGGACATGGTCTATTTTGATTGTAAGAGCAGTTTGGCAGTTTGTAATTGCAGAAATAATTTTGCTGAGATTAAGGGTCTATTCACACGTCCGTTTTTTCTTTCCTGATCTGTTCCGTTTTTTGCTGACCAGATCTGGACCCGTTCATTTTCAATGGGTCCTGAAAAAAAACGGACAGCACAATGTCTGATTTTTTTTCAGGACCCATTGAAAATGAATGGGTCCAGATCTGGTCCTGATCTGTTCCTGAAAAACCGGAACAGATCAGGAAAGAAAAAACGGACGTGTGAATGGACCCTAATCTTTACTTTTTCGGAGGGACAATCGTCCCCCTGGGCCTTCGTCTGACTCATGCCGTCCACCATTAACTTGGGAGAAGGGATATTGCCAGGAGTGCACGTTTTACGGCCCATATAGATAGAATTTGCACAAGTAGGGTATATATAGTAGTCCCCTTGAGTGTTGTGGGAGTGCAAGGCGCAGACAGGTCACAAATCTATCAGGACATGCAATTGTTGACCTGGGTGAAATCAGGGCAAATTCCTCCAGCTCCTAAAGAGGAACCGTTAACAGCTCCACACACTTATAGGCACAGTCTTGTGTCTCCCGCCCCTGATGAGGCCCCTAAAAACCACCACCACACTCCAGCAAAGGGGTTATTTAACTCTGCAGTTGCTGCTGGCCTGCGGGGAGAGCAACCCAGTTATCTCAATGTAGGCGCCTCACCAGCTGCAGTCAGCGTCCACTGCTAGCGTCCCCAGGGGATATCCTGGCAGGGCCCAGGTTCAGCGTTCCAGCTCCGGTTCCTTGAAGCGCACTGGTATCGCCGGGCCTCTGGAGCAGGTGCCTCCGAAGCGCCGGGTTTCTCCTCAGCAACGGCGCGCGCAGGAGACCACGTGGGATCCCGTGAGGATGGTCTGGCCAGGCATTAGGTGATGTCTGTGTGTGCGCTTCGAGTTGTACCCGTCGGTCACTCAGGTCCCGGACCGTAGACGTAGACTCCGTCAGGGCACAGGAAGGTCCGGTGTGAGGAGGGCCTTGTCACCAACAGGGCGTCTCCACTCGGCTGGGCGCAGGAGTCCACGCTAGAGCGGCAGCAATCAAGCGGGGCAGGGGAGACCCCAAACACAATCACCACCGTCTCCCGGTTCCTCCCTGAGTCGATCGGTGGGGTGACAGGTGCACAGGAATCACTGATGGCCAGGATAACAGCAGGATTCTGGAGGAGCTGAAACGACGTGCGTCCTTACTCCATGACAGTCAGGCCACGCCCCCAGGAATATCCTTTATAACAAAAAACCCACATATGTTATTTTACTAGACAGCCCCTTTAAAACCGTGCAAACTGTTACATAGATGATTATGCGTTGGGGTCTTTGTGTGAGCAGGGCCGGTGCAACCATAAGGCAGACCAAGCGGCTGCCTTAGGGCGCACCCTGGGGGAGGGCGGAAAAATGTGACATGGAGGGGTAAAAATGTGACATGGAGGGCTGATGTAACATAAGGGGGTGATTTGACATGGAGGGGGAGAAATGTGACATGGGGGGCATGATGGCTTACATGGGGGTATGATGGATGGGGGCTGATGGCTGACATGGGGGCTAATGGCTGACATAGGGGGCTGATGGATGGGGGCTGATGTCTGACATGGGGGTCTGATCTAAGGTCTGATTAACATTGGGAGTCTGATTGGGGCTTTGAGCTGAGGTCTGATTAACATTTGTGGTCTGATTAACATTTGTGTCTGACCTGAGGTGTAATGGAAAATATTTTTTTCTTATTATCCTCCTCTAAAAGCTAGGTGTGTCTTAGAGGGCGAAAAATACGGTCCTCACACCAGCAATTGTCTGAAGCAAAAAGAAGATACCAGGACCACACAGAGGAGAAGCCAGCTGCTGCAGGTGAGCTGCGAGGGGGGGGGGGGGGGCAAAATTTAGCTTTGCTTGTGTTGGCAAAAATCCTTTCACCAGCCCTGTGTGTGAGCACTGAGCATCACAGTGGATCAGTGGTTAGCACTGGTGCCTTGCAGAGCTGGGGTCCTAGGTTCAAATATGATCAAGGACAACATCTGAATGGGGTTTGTATGTTCTTCCTGTGTTTGCATAGGTTTCCTCCCACACTCCAAAGACATACTTATAGGGAACTTAGATTGGAGACAGCAAGAGATGATAATGAGCAACATAAATCAATAACTACTATAATACCATCTCCTATGTTAACAGGTACCCTGTTGGAGAAAAGTCTTCACAATTTTTAATTTACCAAATTATGGGGCTTGGGACAGTGGGGTTGCGAGGGGGGTGCGGTGGGTACGGGCCGCACTGGGTGATACTAGTCTGATGGGGTGAGTGCATAGGCGTGATTCCCCTTTAACGCTGTGAATACTAATCAGAGCTTCCATTTTGGAAGCGCTGATTAGTACTCGAGGACCGAGAAGTGGTGAAGGATCTGTACTCACCCCTTCCTGGTCCTCGGCGGTCTGCTGTGCAGGGCTGCGCACAGCATGAGTTGCTCTGTGACGTCAAGCTGTGGGCACCAGCAGACAGCAGGAGGAAGAAGATTGTGGGAGGTGCTGGTGAGGAGCGGCGGCGTCCAGGAGCAGGAGAGGTAAGTGTTTTATTTTTTTTATCTGAGGCTGCTGGGGGCAATTGGGGCATAATGGCCAGGTTGCTGGGGGCTGAGAGACATAATATGGGGGGGGGGGGCTGAGGCAAAAATTGGGCTGAGAGGCATAATGGGGGGGGGGCTAAGTTATAAATTGGGCTGAGAGGCATTAATTGGGCTAAGAGGCATAATGGGGGGATGAGGCATAAATTGGGCTGAGAGGCATAATGGGGGGCTGAGGCATAAATTGGTCTGAGAGGCATAATGGGGGGCTGAGGCATAAATTGGGCTGAGAGGCATAATTAGGGGGGGGCTGAGGCACATTTTCTACCACACCGGGTAACACCAGCCCTAGCAAGGCCACTGGCTTGGGATTGACGTGGGTTTCTGTAGGTAAGCTGACTCTAGAGTATATCTTCAAGAACAACAGAAATTATGTAGTCATGGAACCTGTCAAAAGACTACATGGATTCTGGAACATGTTTGCTTTAAGCAAATGTTGAGAATCATATTGATGTTTTCTATGAACTTGGAAGAAAAAAACATGCTGCAATTGACTCCCGCATAAAAAGGTTAACTACATTGTACAGTGCTATGAATGTTTGTCAAGCGGCATAAAAAATAAGACATAACACTGCTCATTTTTCAAACGGCCTAGGACATTCCTGCCTGAGTCCATACATCTGCAAGCAGTTCAGGCCATTTGAAATTGTTGATGAATTATCCCCTGTTTCCTTGGCCTAATCCTTTTCATTTATTTATATTTTACGAAGAGAACATGAAAGGCAGCTCGTAAAAACCCAACTGCTTTTGATAAATCCTGTCATGGGCGCTTAATGGAACCTTGCAGGGGCCCAGATGAAAATGGATACCTGGTCAAAATGAAGACAGCAAATCAGAGAGCAAGCAAGTTGGTAACCTTCACTCCAGAGAAAACCTTTCAATGGGTAGTTTGGACTGAGTTACAACTGTTTTCATATTGTATAAGTGCTCTTCAGAAGCGTCCTACGTGCAGACGAGGCTTACCCTACACAATACATTTTAGTGTCTTCTTGGTTCCTTCCACAGCGCAGCAATCCCTGCACACACAAGACATTTGTTATTAACTAAGGTCACCGCTGGATCACCTAGGCTTCTTCAGATACATTGCATACGCTTTAAAGTGAGCGTGACCCCATTCTGACCGCTATGTTAGGCATTATATGATTGAGGAGGCCCATAATAATTTAACGGTAGAGATAAGAGCATTTGCTTGTATGAAAGTCTTTGGTAGGTCTGGATATACTACGTTTTAGTTTTCTAATCTCTAATCTCATAATTAGTTATCTCACTTCAGATTTTACTGCAATTCTGTGATAGAAACAAAGAACTTTTGGAAAATGTAATTTTATATAAAATAAATTTTACAGTTTATATTTAATACACATATTCTGTGCACTGGCACTACTAAAATCACGGATTCTGTGGCTTATAAGGCCCCTTTCATACGAACGATACGGATTGTGTCCGGATCTGTTCTGAAAAAACGGAAGGTTTTGTACTAAAGTGCAGTCAGTTTTGTCAGCGATTGCGTTTAGCTTTTTACTGCACGGGTGCATCAGTTTTGATGCGTTTTTCACGTGCAAATTACCAACATCTTCTAGCAAAGGTAAGTGAAAAATGCATTGCATCTGGATTGCAACCGGATGCAATGCGTTTTTCACAGGAGCCCCATTCACTTCTAGGGGACCAGGCCTGCGTGAAAAAATGCAGAATATAGAACATGATAAGATTTTCACGTAACGCAGAGATGAGGCATTAAAAAATCAACGCTCATTTACACAGACCTATAGAAATTAATGGGTCAGGATTCAGTGGGGGGGCAAAGCGTTTAATTCACACATCGCACCCCTACGGAAAACTCGCTAGTGTGAAAGGGGCCTAACAGTGTTCCTCAACTCCAGCCCTCAGGGCCCATGATTTGAGAATATCCCACAGAATGATGACCTGTGGTAAGTCCTGATGCATTGACACTAATGATATCACCTGCCCAATACTAAGGAAGTCCTGAAAACATACTGGTTTATAATATGCTGTTTTACCATTAGGCTACATGCACACGACCGTATTTGTTTTGTGGTCTGCAAATTGCGCATCCGCAAAAAAAAAGGATGATGTCCATATGCCGGCACACCGGGAAAAATTGTGGCGGCTGGGGACATAGTAACAAGGGACGACCGCCACCATCAGGCTGTGGAAAGCCTCAGTGTCCACAAGCCTAAATTGCAACATTTCCAGGGCCAGCAATTTGGAAAGGTGCACATTTAGTGCTATGGCCTGTGGGTGGGTGGCTGGGTAATTGCGCTTTCGTTTAAAGGACCTGGGGTATGGACATCTGTATGCTGTGCTGGGACACAGAAGTGGGTGTGCTAGCTGATGGTGCTTGCGAAAATCCAGGTGCAAGGCGGGAGGCATCCGAGCATGCGGTGAACCCAAGTGTTTGGCCTACCTATTAGGGTGCTTTGATGCCATGTGGCGGATTAAAAGAAAAAATTACAGTCAATGTCACAGATATTTGAGATGCGGAAATGTTATACAGGAGAGGTACCACAGGTAATGGCACTGCTGTCACCAGCGGCTAAGAAAAAATTACAGTCAATGTCACAGAGATTTGGGATGCGGAAATGTTATACAGGAGATGTAGTGCAGGTAATGTCCCTGTCCGCAGCATCTACGGAAAAAGTACACTGGTAGTCACAGATATGTTTAGGATGCGCAAACGTTATACAGGAGATGTAGCGCAGGTAATGTAACTGTCTGCAGTGGACACCGTCTACGGAAAAAGTACACTGGATATCACAGATATTATTAGGCTGCGCACACGTTACACAGGAGATGTAGCGCAGATAATGTTGCTGTCTGCAGCGGCCAAACAATTGCAAGCTATTTAGGGCAGGTTGCACTAAAAATATATACTGTGTTGCTGCCAGATACAACAATAGTCCTTAAAAGGACTTTTGGGTCTCTAACACCAACCCTGCCTAACAAAAAAATAAAATTCTATTCCCTACACTATCTGTCCCTTCTACAGCACAGCTCTCCCTGACTAAGACTGAGCCAAACCACGTGTCATCGGGTGCTTTATAGCACCCAATGACGCGTTCTGGCCAGCCTATCACTGTAATGCCAGAAACCAACATGGCTACGGCATTACAGTAAGTGGCAGTACTTACCTGCACGTTTATTGGCATCGAGCATCGTCGCGAGCATCGCGATGCTCCTGCCGAACACGAGCATGCTCGCTCAACACTAATTATTATGGTAGGATTTCAAATATAAGGGTAAGACTACACCACGTGGTCGCGGCACGGCTGTGGAGTATTGTCATTAACAATGCAAACCAACTAAACTATGAGGTCCTAATTAATTAAATGGAGCCTGCTGAGGCACTCCACTACAGCATGACCACATTGCAACCGTGTCACGGCAGGGCTGTGTGGTTATACTCTAATTATTATAATCTAATTATGACATGTCCAGTTGGAGCAGATTTTACAGCAACAGGACAAAGAGTCCACTGCTGACAGAAGCGCTGACAGACGCTGGAGTATAGTTCACACCTTCAGGGCTCATGCACTTGAGCGATTTCACTTAAGGGTGCTGTCCATGTTTAAAACAGCAGCATGGGTTTATGCACATGGACATTTTTACTCACACAATATCAGTTTGCATGAAAAATATTCGGCATGTTCTACAGTTTGTGTTTTTCACGCAGGACTTGCTCATTCAAGTCAATGGCTCAGAGAAAATAAGCTGAATATGACTGAATTGCACTTAAAGGGACACTGACAGGCCCAATAAGCATATTTAGCTATATATATGACTGCACAGGTCTTCTAATGTGTAATAAAAACATATAAGTCTAACCCCTGTCCACCTTATAAATACAGTAAACTGATGTTTTATAACCTGATAGAATCGTCTTCTTTCTGCCCAAGGGGCGGCGTTTCAGTTCTCTTGCGCCCAGCCAGCCTCGCCCCAACTGCCGTTTTGAAGCGCCGCCCAGCTTATCAATATTCACTTCGCTGGGCGGCTTCAGATGTGTTTGAGAGCAGCGCTCTGAAGCGCTGCTCAGAAGAGTGCCCGGCGCAGAACGCAGAGGCTGAAGCGGCCTTAAAGAAGCAGAGGGGATGTAGGCGCGATGCGATTCCGGCCAGTGCCAGTGAGGGTGCCGGGCGCATGCGCTGAAGCTGAAATGGAGTCCGATGCCCATAGCTTCTATTGGGCATGCGCCGGATCTCGGAAGGTCGGAGACAGCAGAAGCCGCCCAGTGAAGTGAATATTGATGAGCTGGGCGGCGCTTCAAAACGGCAGTTGGGGCAAGGCTGGCTGGGCGCAAGAGAACTGAAACGCCGCCCCTTGGGCAGAAAGAAGACGATTCTATCAGGATATAAAACATCAGTTTACTGTATTTATAAGGTGGACAGGGGGTATACTTATATGTTTTTATTACACATTAGAAGACCTGTGCAGTCATATATATAGCTGCAAAAAAAAACTGAAAACACTGATACATTTTATTAAAAACTTAGTGGCTATACGAAATTAGTGGCTATGCTGGTTTGAAAAAAATGTTGAATATTTTTTGTGAGACAGCTTCTTTAATTGACATTTACCTATCACGCATATATGGCTTATGCTTTAGACGTGCCCTAAATACTGCACCTTAGATATGACCTTTAATAGTGTTCTTAGTAATTATGTGTCAGTCATGTCCTTATGTGTTGCTTATGTCTTATGAGCAGGGGATACGTAAACACTTTAGTGTAGATCCTCATGCTCAGTATATAACCCTCATTTATTATCAAGTATTACTTCCCCTGCCACAGTTCCTTAGAGACTGAATTAAAATAGATGTTATATGATATGGTACACGCATGCTGTGAGCTCTGTTAAAGTCATCAGATCATAAAAGCATACTGTTCTCAGACGAGCTGCTGATATCTTTTGCACGTATACATGTAAAATGTGAGATTTAGTAGTTTGATGTAGTCATTTTTCGGAACTTTCTGTCAGTGTTGCCATTGAAGAGCACTACAGATGTGTCCACCCTTACCTTAGTTTGAACTCGGTTAAGGACTCCAATTTCTCATGAAATGAGTGCAATAAAGTAGTAAATCCATTGAAAGACTGCAATCTACATCACAACCCCTTGGTGGCCACACAAAGATATATAGGATCGACATCTCATGACTTAATAACATGCAATCATGTTTTTGTTTTCAGACTGGTCATCTCACACCACACATGCTGGGATATGTCGAGCCAAGAGGACTGGTAAGGAGGGACACATCTGTATATCGGCCTATAGGCCTAAAATGAAAATAAAGAACAGATCAAGTGCACAATAAATGCATATATGGTGGATAGGGATGAGCGAATCGACTTCGGATGAAACAACCGAAGTCGATTTGCATAAAACTTTGTTTCGATATTGTATGGAGCGAGAGCTCTGTACAGTATTAGAATGTATTGGCTCCGATGAGCCGAAGTTATTACTTTGTGAAGTCTCGCGAGACTTCGCATAATAACTTCAGAAATTGTTTTATACTGTAAAAAAACATTTCCCGAACTCGGGTTCGGTTCCAAGTGGTACCTTGGAACCAAACCCGAGTTTGGGAAATGCTTTTTTACAGGACAAATTAATTTATGAAAACTTTGCGACGTAATAACTTCGGCTCATCGGAGCCCATACATTCTAATACCGTACAGAGCGCGCGATTCATACAATACTGAAACAAAGTTTTATGCAAATCGACTTTGGATATTTAATCCGAAGTCGATTCGCTCATCCCTAATGGTGGACTTTAGGTTTAGAGTATGTTTAAATGAGTTTGCTTAGCTAATGCCTTTTAACTTTTCATTTTTTCCAGCACGTTTTGTACTTTCTGTCTCATGGACTTCACATCTGATGTATGACTTTAGAAACTCTTCCTCATGTCCCTCCGAATGCACTAAATGCCTTCGCACTGAGCATCATGCCTGTGAAACCTCCACTGAAAGCTCATTGATGAAAAGTGAAGGCTCAATTTGAATGATGTCTGCACATATATCTCTCTGTGTAACTTTCCACTGACCTCTGCCATTAAGTAGGCAATTAGAAAAAATTAAAGTCCAATATAATCAGTGGCTTTAGCTGATGGCCCAATTAGGAGTTCAATTCTATTAGTACAACAAGCCTAAATGAGATGGTTATGAAGGAAGATAACTAGACGCGCACTCAATGTTTGGCCAGATTCCTGACAAATAATGCAATTTGCTGAATTAACCCCTTCACCTCTGACATTTACCACAGGGGAAGTCAATGTTATAAAGAAGTTGTGTATTAGTCAGTCAACAAAATAAAATCCTCCGCAATAATGAGACATCCGGGGTATTGGTTCTCCTTGCAGAGATGCAGTTGGTATAGCAGTTCTGACAGGCAATGCTACCTGGGAAAAAGTACGGGATGCTTCCTCCTTAGTGGCATATTCAGGTAGCTGCATTGTAAGTCCAACCTTTGAAACATAGCTAGAAATATCAACCAAACCAGAGATATGGGTCTAATGTATCCAAACTAATCTGTACAATGTCTCCAGATGTACTAGCTATACGGCACATTCGTTATAATGAGAACTTAAAAATATAAAAAAAACTTTTTATGTCCACACTTTAATATGGATGTGTACTCTTATGGATAGGTACTTTCTGTCTGTTATTTGACCTGAGGAAGAGAACAATCTTTTCTTGAAATGCATTGTTCATTTCTAATACTTCACTTACGTACTTACCTTTTGCTTCCTGCTGTCTGAACCTGGCAGCCTGTAAGAGGGTTGTATATGCTCTCAATCCCTTTTGCAGAAATGTTAGTCCTTTCAGGATTACAATGGGTTCCCGTTGAACCTGTTATGGTGGCAATGCCACCCATTTTGAACTAGTGAGCTTTCATATGCCTATTCACTGTGGAACTGGCGGCAGTGTATTTATCATGTGACATGCTTCCTCATGAATGCGCAGAGTGCTTAAATATGCCTTCTGTGATACGCCATCCAATGTGCCTTATGGATCTTAGACGCCAGCATGATACAATGTAATGTATGTACCGCTGAAGGTTAAATGCAGTGACTAGTGTTGAGTGAATCAAACTCCTCAAAGTAGTAGGGAAAATTAGATTCGTCATGAAGTCAAATTTCCTCGTGCTCTGTGGTAGTGAATCGATTTTTCCTGAATGCCGGTTAAAAAAATGTAAAAAATCATGCGCCGCCAGACCCCACTGATCAGATACTGATGACCTATCCAGAGGATACGGGATTAAAGTGGTACAATACCTACTATACATAAAAATTGGAAGCTCTTTGTGCACATTTTTGATCAAACGTGTGTTGGGCTCATCTAACAGCATCAACCTGACACTAAGGGCTCATGCACACAACTGTTGTTTTTTTGCAGTCTATTTTTCACGGATCTGTTGTTCTGTATATAAGTTTTTTTTTCCCTGTGATTTAAGTTCTCTTCCGTTCCATTGTTCTACAAAACATATCCGTATGCGATCCGTTTTTTGTGGATCAGAAATGGAAATAGTAACTAATTAATCACCAAACACATGAGCAATAAGATACAGATGAAATACGGATGACATACGGATGTGTTCCGTGTGCGTTCCGTATTTTTTGCGGACCCATTGACTTGAATAGGGCCTCGGACTGTGATTTGCAGACAATAATAGGACTTTTTTGTGGGATGGAAATACGGAAATATGGAAACGGAATGCATACGGAGTACTTTCCATTGTTTTTGCGGACACATTGAAGTGAATGGTCCGCAAAAAAAAAAACGGAACTGAAGCGGAAAGAAAATACGTTCGTGTGCATGATTCCTAACAGAACTGCCTCTCCTGGGCCTAACCTAAGCCTACAATGTTCAGGGCCGTGTAGGAACCAGCTACATTTATACTCTGCTCAGAAGCCCTGGGAAGATGGGTGGGGAGTGCTCAATCTAAAGGAGGGGGCTACCCTCTAAACATACTACAAGAAAATTTAGACTAGGACATCCAAAGTCACAGGTGCACATCCATAAAGCTAGCATGCAGACAGCAAACAAAAATGTATGTCAACACACCATGACACATGCAAACAATAGAAATAGTCCTGTTAGTGTTAGGTACCTATCTGCAGAAGCCACCTTGATGCTGGTAGATGGGCCCGACACACGTTAGAGCAAAAATGTGCACAAAGAGCTTCCATTTTTTATGTATAGTAGGTATTGTACCACTTTAATCCAGAATAATCCCTAATCTTTAGTTCTATTGTTTGTATGTGTAAGGGTGTACTGCCATCCATTTTTGTTTGCTGTCTGCATGCAAGCTTTATGGTTGTGAACCTATGACTATAAATGTGCTAGTCTAAATTTTCATGCACTATCCAGAGAATACGTCATCAGTTAAAAAATACTGGAAAACCCCTTCAATTTTGGTCACTGAAGAGGTTGTTATAAAAATATATATTCTCTTCTATTTGTTCCCTGCTTCTGGCTAATATGCATTCACCAGGTGTAGAGGAATAGAGGACAGATTAAAGGAAATGTATCACCAAAAATTTATCTGCCAGTTAAAACCAGATATTGACACATCATTTTTATCTAATCTGTTTTTATTTTCTGATTGCAGCTTTTTTTATTCTATTTCCTGCACATGATTATGGGGGCGGACATCTTGCCTGAGCTGTGCTTCACAGCATTTACAAAGCATTAAGCAAACGGCTGCCCCATGGGCCATAGACACAATGGTCAGGAGGGGACCTCAGTGACTTCTATCGGAGAGTTTTCTAGACTTGTTCTGTGACCTGGGCAGAGGTCATTGTATAAGGGAAGAATAGATAAGATTCGACAATCACCTATTGTGAATGGAGGATCATGTCTTATCTACACACAGAGGTGATATCTCCTTATTACAGGCAGGATTAGAATAATATATAACTACAGTAAAGTGATCTGTACAGACCAAGAAGTGGTGCCTAATAATAGGCTTAAGGGCCATTTTACATGGGCCGACAATTGGACAGATTATCGCTAACCAGCGTTACTAGTAATGCTCTTTAGCAATTATCTTGCAGTGTAAATGCACCGTTGATTACCCGATGAAGGAGCAAAACACTGGTAACTGGATCTTTTGTGCAGCACAAAGATGATTGTTTCCCAGTGGCAGATTGTGCTGTGATAACATACTCTGGAGGAGATCAGTACATGTAAATGCAGCGGTCTCCTCCACTAGCAATCAGCAGATTGACAATCTGCTAAAAAGTCGTCCTGTGTTAAGGGACCTTTAGTTTCCAGTGCAGGATTTTATGTTTTTTAATGAAATAATTAAAAATAACATCATTAAAAATTATTTAAAAGTATGTTAAACATAAAAACGTGATTTAACCTATAGGTCATTTTCTGATGACACATTCCCTTTTAAGCATGATCGTACTGTACCATTCATGATCTACCTCTAACCATAGATATACACTGATCTACCTGTAACCATGGAGATACACTGATCTACCTGTGACCATGGAGATACACTGATCTACCTGTAACCATGGAGATACACTGATCTACCTGTGACCATGGAGATACACTGATCTACCTGTAACCATGGAGATACACTGATCTACCTGTAACCATGGAGATACACTGATCTACCTGTGACCATGGAGATACACTGATCTACCTGTGACCATGGAGATACACTGATCTACCTGTAACCATGGAGATACACTGATCTACCTGTCAGCTATAAACACCACAACCACAAAACAAAAGGGGAGATTTATCAAGACTGGCATTCTCAAACACCAGATCCCCTTTGTGCTGGAGTGGGAGGCGTGTCATTTATTAAGATGTGTATGCCTCTTAATAAATTAGGTGCCTGTCACGGAAGGGGAGAGAGCGCACAGCCCTGAGCTCAACCCACACCTCTGTCCCTGCCTACTTGCACTGTCCGCCCTAGGCGAGGGTGTACAACTGGACGATGTTCCCTAAACCGAGTACATGCTGGGCCTTAAAGGGAACAATGAAACTGGAGAAAATAATAAACAAAGTGACAGGCAGGCACGGAGGGGCAAATACACAAACAATGCAAATATAAGCAGCGGTCAAAATACAGGACGAAAGATACATATAAAAGAGTAAGCAAGGTCAAAACAAGCCGAGGTCAGTACCAGGAGGTCACGTCAGTCCCTGCAGTATTTTTAATTTTCCCCTTCTCATAATAAACATTTTTCTTTTTTTTTTTAAAAGGTGTACTTTCTAATGGTGCTCTTTAATATTCTACACAGTGTATATAAGCTGGAAAAAATATTATTGGGATTTAAGTAAAAAAAAAAAAAAAAACAATTGCAGCAGTGTTACAAGTTTAAGGAGGTCATTTATCAAAGTGGTGTAAAGTAGAACAGGCTTAGTTGCCTATAGTTACCAATCAGATTCCACCTTTGATTTTACACAGCTCCTTTGGAAAATGATAGGAGGAATCTGATTAGTAGCTATGGGCAACTAAGCCAGTTCTGCTTCACACCAGTTTAATAACGCTTCCCCTTAGTTTTTACAGCATTTACTGTTCTCTGTGGTCATTATGAATTTACTTTTTGTTATGTTTAAATACTTTGAAAAAAATATATTTTTCATCTCCATATTTTGAATATTTTTTTTTTATATATCTGTCTATGAAGGTGTGTAAAGCTACTTTCACACTGGCGTTTCTGGGTCCGCTTGTGAGATCCATTTCAGGGCTCTCACAAGCGGCCCAAAACGGATCAGTTTAGCCCCAATGCATTCTGAATGGATAAGAATCCGTTCAGAATGCATCACTTTGGCTGCGTTTGGTGTCCGTTCCATTTTTTAGACAGTCTGACTATGCGGAGCCTAACGGATCCGTCTAAACTTACAATGTAAGTCAATGGAGACGGATCCGTTTTCACTGACACAATATGGTGCAATTGAAAACGGATCCGTCCCCCATTGACTTTCAATGTTAGTCAAGACGGATCCGTTTTGACTTAGACTTTCTTTTTATGAATAATGCAAACGGATCCGTTATTAACGAATGCAAGCATTTGCATTATTCGAGTGGATCCGTCTGTGCAGATACAAGACGGATCTGCACAAAATACAAGAGTGAAAGTAGCCTAAGGCTAATTATTTTGTGCGATAATTCATGTTTTTTAATACTATTTTTGAGTATATATGAATGTCTGATCACTTGTTATTGAATATTGTTTGAAGACAAAGTGACGAAAAACAGTGATTCAGCCATTTTGATTTTTATTCTGTTAGAGCTTTCTGCTTTTAGCTGTATCCAATGTATATTTTCCAGTGCTGGCAGCTGCCTGAAACAGCTGATCAGTGGGGATCTCGTGTGTTGGACCTCCCACTGATCTGTCAATGATGACCTAAGCTCAGGATAGGTCATCAGTATCAAAGTCCTAGAAACCCTTTTAATATTTTATATGGACCAGGCTCTGCACTTTGGATAATCCCTACTTGTTAGAGGGCTTCCTTGACAATAAACTGATTACAATGTGTGCAGTGGCTGGGTTTTGGATGGCCCCAACGCTGGGTCCCCCAGACACCATCGAGGTGCCACCATGTGTTGCTGCTCTTCTGAAGAGATGGTAAGGCGAGGTGCACTCCAATGGGACATAAATCAAGAAAGTCAGGGTCTGCAGTTAACCAGTGTGCTTCTTTACTTGAGGAATTCAGGCACAATAGACTAATGTAAGTGAATAGCGGAGAGAAGGACGGATCACCCCTGATTCAAGATGGCAAGGTGCACCAATCGGATGCCGTACCCCGACCACCAAAAAGAACAATTATAGTAAAAAGAATGGGCACTCTTATAGCTGGACCACACAGTTAGTAAAGCGATAATGGTTTATTGATAGAAATATATCAGCAATGATCACCGTAAATAAACATTAATAGCAATAGTGAGCGATGATCGCCATACATAAAACTTATATGCCCTATGTAAAACTTGACTCTAAAATAATACATTTAGTAAAAATTGATAATTCAATACAATCTTCAATCCACTGGTATAGCTGATAAAGTACAAAGGTCAGGAGGCCTGTTGTCCTGGCCGAAAAATGGGTCTATTCCAACTGCCTGTGTGTATTCAATCAGCTACAGCGGTAGTTGATACCAAATATGTCCCCAAAAGACTAAATGAATAAATTGTGATAAACAATTTTAAAGAATATATACAATCCAAAGAATATATACAATCCCAAAGTGCACCAATAAATATACCATGTGCAAACAATAAAGAAAAAAATATAGAAATGTGTATATTGGAAATCAATAATATTCCCAATGAGGAATCCAAGTGCAAATATATGCAAATCCAAATGCCTAGAAATAGAAAAAATGGTTGTAAACTAGACGTGTCCAAATCTTCAACGCCCGTGTAAAGTGAAAAAATGTCTCAGGAGGCTAAATATTTGGCAATAGGCAGTCCGTCTCCCTGGTTGCTAATAGCTATAGAGCTCAGTGTTCCGCTATAGTAGAGCAGCTTACTTAGAGGGCACTTTCAGTATTAGGTCCGCACCCTTCCTAGGAGTAAGCTAGGTATCGTAGAGTTAAACCGGCAGATTGCCGTACAGACCGTGCAGTATCAATGTAGTAGGATGGATCAGCGGCAGTCAGTATAATTGAGGCAATATTAGTTGTAGTTTCTTACTTACATTCAGTCCTGTTATCCACCGTGGCGTCCCACGTGGTGTAGGTTTTGAAGTAAGTTGGACTTGCAGCCAAATGGAAAGACTGTGTGTTCCGGTCTTATAATCTCATACTCTCAGCTGTGAATGCAGGTACTGGCTCTATCACGCTGTGATTGCACCTTGGGTTGTCTAGGTTAAAGTGGATTTTCCACCTGTCATTCAGTCACACCCATAGGTAACTGCACGATATCAAAAAGTCCGAGGCATAGGGCTGGCTTCTTCAGTCTCCTCCCTGGCAGAAGAAGGGTTTGATGCTGAGTAAAGGCATGATCTAGCTGTCCCTCTCTCTCTTCAGAAGTCTGGTACCCTGGCCAAAGGCTGTAGGCCCAGGGTCTCTAGCTCAGTAGTCCGGGTGGCTCCTTGGTCACAGGGTTGGTGATCCATGGTCTCTAGCTCAGCGTCCCCATCTCAGTGTCTTCTTCTGGTAACTCATGCAGACTGGCAGAGTCTCCCCCTCCAAGCACTGCTCCCCAACTGCAGAACACTAGGGGCTCTGACTGTTCTCCTTATATACCATTGCTGGCTGAATAAGAACCTTCTAGTGGGATGGGTGGATTGGAGAAACTCAGCACAAACAGTTATAAAGTTACCACCCATCTGTCATAGACTTTCATTAGAGCTTCAATGTTACTCAATGGCAACGACATAGCAGTTTTTCTAGACAAAAAACAAGTTTCTAGACATAACAACATAGCTAAAACCAGGCATTCAAAAGGTCAGTCTGTCTGGTTTTAGTGGTAAACAAGTCTGGCTTTTTCCCTCCAAAATATGATCTTCTTTAAACTCCACGGTAATTTTGGAAAATTACTAGCTTGTCATTCAAAGTCCCCAAAGTCTCTGAGTATTCATTAACCCTTCCCAGAGGGCTTAGCAAATACAGTGCAAATGAAGAAGATACAGTACAGACCAAAAGTTTGGACACACCTTCTCATTCAAAGAGTTTTCTTTATTTTCATGACTATGAAAATTGTAGATTTACACTGAAGGCATCAAAACTATGAATTAACACATGTGGAATTATATACATAACAAAAAAGTGTGAAACAACTGAAAATATGTCATATTCTAGGTTCTTCAAAGTAGCCACCTTTTGCTTTGATTACTGCTTTGCACACTCTTGGCATTCTCTTGATGAGCTTCAAGAGGTAGTCACCTGAAATGGTTTTCACTTCACAGGTGTGCCCTGTTAATAAGTGGGGTTTCTTGCCTTATAAATGGGGTTGGGACCATCAGTTGCGTTGTGGAGAAGTCAGGTGGATACACAGCTGATAGTCCTACTGAATAGACTGTTAGAATTTGTATTATGGCAAGAAAAAAGCAGCTAAGTAAAGAAAAAAACTAGTGGCCATCATTACTTTAAGAAATGAAGGTCAGTCAGTCCGAAAAATTGGGAAAACTTTGAAAGTGTCCCCAAGTGCAGTCACAAAAACCATCAAGCGCTACAAAGAAACTGGCTCACATGCGGACCGCCCCAGGAAAGGAAGACCAAGAGTCATCTCTGCTGCAGAGGATAAGTTCATCCGAGTCACCAGCCTCAGAAATCGCAGGTTAACAGCAGCTAAGATTAGAGACCAGGTCAATGCCACACAGAGTTCTAGCAGCAGACACATCTCTAGAACAACTGTTAAGAGGAGACTGTGTGAATCAGGCCTTCATGGTAGACTATCTGCTAGGAAACCACTGCTAAGGACAGGCAACAAGCAGAAGAGACTTGTTTGGGCTAAAGAACACAAGTAATGGACATTAGACCAATGGAAATTTGTGCTTTGGTCTGATGAGTCCAAATTTGAGATCTTTGGTTCCAACCACCGTGTCTTTGTGAAAAGGTGAACGGATGGACTCTACATGCCTGGTTCCTATGGTGAAGCATGGAGCAGGAGGTGTGATGGTGTGGGGGTGCTTTGCTGGTGACACTGTTGGGGATTTATTCAAAATTGAAGGCATGAAGGCATGGCTACCACAGCATCTTGCAGCAGCATGCTATTCCATCCGGTTTGCGTTTAGTTGGACCATCATTTATTTTTCAACAGGACAATGACCCCAAACACACCTCCAGGCTGTGTAAGGGCTATTTGACCATGAAGGAGAGTGATGGGGTGCTGCACCAGATGACCTGGCCTCCACAGTCACTCAGACCTGAACCCAATCGAAATGGTTTGGGGTGAGCTGGACCGCAGAGTGAAGGCAAAAGGGCCAACAAGTGCTAAGCATCTCTGGGAACTCCTTCAAGATTGTTGGAAGACCATTTCAGGTGACTACCTCTTGAAGCGCATCAAGAGAATGCCAACAGTGTGCAAAGCAGTAATCAAATCAAAATGTGGCTACTTTGAAGAACCTAGAATATGACATATTTTCAGTTGTTTCACACTTTTTTGTTATGTATATAATTCCACATGTGTTAATTCATAGTTTTGATGCCTTCAGTGTGAATCTACAATTTTCATAGTCATGAAAATAAAGAAAACTCTTTGAATGAGAAGGTGTGTCCAAACTTTTGGTCTGTACTGTATATATCATAACATATATATAAAATGTAATGTGTTCCTGTAACAGTCTGTGCTCCAGAAGTCAGGTAAACAGATAAGATAGTATATAGCCTGACATGTTCATCTAGTCCAGAATAGAGATGCAGAGGAGGGCTTGGCTCAAGAGTCAATTAGTGAGATTTGTGGTCTATTTCAATCCTGCTCAAGAACGGCTTTTGCCATTTTTAAAATTTAAAATTTGGGCCCTACAATGCAAACACTGAAGCTTAAGTTTGCCTTCGGAAGCAGCATCTGCACTTGCACCGCTACCCAGAAATGTAGCGGTTCATGCACAGTCACTGTTCCCTAAACCTAACTTGAGATTTGACGCAGGGACCAGATTGTCAGGGCCAGGCTAGGCCCTATCAATCAACAGGCATGTGGGCATCTCTTTAACTGTGGGAACAGCTCCATCTAGGTCAAGAACGCCTGATAATGAGACAAATTGTTTCATTAGAATTAATTTGCTCATCCCTAGTTAAAACTTAAGAAAATATACACATTTGGTTTCACTGTACATGCAGAATAAACGGACCACTTATTTATTTACCGCACAGTGAAAACCATCTATTGAGGAATTGTGTTTTTTTCCAATTCTAATCCACTTACAATTTTTTTTTCTCAGCTTCTCACTACATTGTAGGGAATATTAAATTATGCCATTAGAAGGTGCAACTTGTCCCACAAAAGGAAGCCCTGAGAGGATGAGGTAAACAAATAGAGGTGATTAGAGTTTTTTAATTGCATATGATTTTTTTATGTTTCACAATGTGTTAGATATGTTAGCTGGATCTGCTATGCAGCAATCAGACACTGTTTCACCGTATTGTGGCCTCTCTTGAGGGTAATGTCACACGGTCAGATTTCTGCCTGCAGTTTTGGAAGCCAAAACCAGGAGTGAATTCAAAAAGCAGACATCTGTCATTTATACTTTGTATCCTTTTAAAGATTACCTTTCACCTGAAAATGCAAGTTAAACTAAAGATTTACCCTTACTTGCCGGCCCCCGGTGGTGCTTATTCAGTTGTTCATTTTGCGAGATTCTCGCGGCTCAGGATGGATGAAATCGCTCCAGTTCTCGCGAATCTCGCGAGAACTGGAGCTTCTTCTCCCTGGCTAAGAGCGGAGCGCGCTGATTGGATGCGCTCCGTGCCAGGGAGAAGAAAGACACACCTGGGAGAACTTTTGCAGGCCCGCCCAGTTGAGCCGAATGGCTCATTAGCATAGACGGTGGGACAAACGGGGACACTGAGCGCAAGATGAACAACTGAATAAGCACCACCGGGGGCCGGCAAGTAAGGGTATATCTTTAGTATCTGTCACTGTTCATTGTGAGTCACATTTAAAGAGACACAGACAAAACACAAAATAACTGCTAAGGTGTTAAAAACACAGTTGTGGCCCACCACAAAAGATACTATATGTCATCAATTGGAGGCGATATGCTGGATCGCTCACTCCAAAGATAGGGAGAACAGCAGAATCAATTCCATATACCCACAAAGGGTTAAACTGCACCATGATCACGTCCTGGCAGTATTGAGGGTGGATGCCATAAATCCTCCTTAACAAAGGGCAGCATTTTGCTCTACTTGCTGCCTCATGTGCTGTTAACCAGATTCGCTGGTAACAGTATCCTGAGACGTGGGAACGCACCTAGTCAGCAACAAGCCGTGGCTGGGTTCGTTCAGTGGCATTTTATTGGCACTAGCAGTGAGCTTTGATTGTGCTGGGTTGAACAGTTTGGTATTCACCAGCAGCTTGCACATCCCACTCACCAACAGTACAGCCATTGCCACTATTCAAGTGGTAGTTACCCCAGAGTACGCCTAGTTGTATAAAGGGTGGATGCCACAAATCCCCCCATACATCTAAGGCTAGTTTCACACTAGCGCTCGCTGGTCCGCTCGTGAGCTCCGTTTGAAGGAGCTCACGAGCGGACCCGAACGCCTCCGTCCAGCCCTGATGCAGTCTGAATGGAGCGGATCCGCTCAGACTGCATCAGTCTGGCGGCGTTCAGCCTCCGCTCCGCTCGCCTCCGCACGGACAGGCGGACAGCTGAACGCTGCTTGCAGCGATCAGCTGTCCGCCTGGCCGTGCGGAGGCGTGCGGATCCGTTCAGACTTACAATGTAAGTCAATGGGAACGGATCCGCTTGAAGAGGTCACCATATGGCTCAATCTTCAAGCGGATCCGTCCCCCATTGACTTTACATTGAAAGTCTGAACGGATCCGCTCAGGCATCTTGCGCACTTAGAAAATTTTCTAAGTTATTAATGCAGACGGATCCGTACTGAACGGAGCCTCTGTCTGCATTAATATGATAGGATCCGTTCAGAACGGATCCGATCAAGCGCTAGTGTGAAAGTAGCCTAAGGTGCAACAATTTGTGCGATCTGTCGCTTATTGTTGCTAACCAATTGGTGTTGGCAACAGCACACCGATACGTGGTCATGCACTCTGTTAACAAATAATAGTGGCTGTGTTTGGTTCACAGGAATTTCCTTGGCACTAGCAGGACCATATACCTTTTCAGTCCAGGGCATATATGATAAGAGCCCTGTATGCTGGCAAACAGCAGACTGGCAAATAGTCCATCAGTACATAAGTGGGATGATGACATCAGTCTCCCACTATTGATATTTGTCAATATCAATTAAGTCTTGCCGGCAATAACTAACATCACCCTTTGTGGGTATATGGAATTGATTCTGCTGTTCTCCCTATCTTTGGAGTGAGCGATCCAGCATATCGCCTCCAATTGATGACATATAGTATCTTTTGTGGTGGGCCACAACTGTGTTTTTAACACCTTAGGGTACTTTCACACTTGCGTTTTTCTTTTCCGGCATAGAGTTCCGTCACAGCGGCTCTATACCGGAAAATAACTGATCAGGCATATCCCCATGCATTGTGAATGGAGAGTAATCCGTTCAGTTTGCATCAGGATGTCTTCAGTTCAGTCGTTTTGACTGATCAGGCAAAAGAGAAAACCGTAGCATGCTACGGTTTTATCTCCGGCGAAAAAAACTGAAGACTTGCCTGAATGCCGGATCCGGCATTTTTTTCCATAGGAATGTATTAGTGCCGGATCCGGCATTCAAAATACCGGAATGCCGGATCCGTCCTTCCGGTCTGCGCATGCGCAGACCTTTAAAAAAAAAAAAAAAACGGATCCGTTTTGCCTGATGACACCGGAAAAACGGATCCGGTATTGCAATGCATTTTTCTGACTGATCAGGCATTTTTCTGACTGATCAGGATCCTGATCAGTCTGAAAAATGCCTGATCAGTCAGAAAAAATGACATCCGTTTGCATACAATTTGCCTGATCAGGCAGTCAGTTCAGGCAACGGAACTGCCTGCCGGAATCAAGCAACGCAAGTGTGAAAGTACCCTTAGCAGTTATTTTGTGTTTTATCTGTGTCTCTTCAAATGTGACTCACAATGAACAGTGACACTTTTTAACAATGTGTTTAATAAAAGTGAAGTATTAAATTAACCCGGGCCAAGATAGGTTTCTTTTGCCTGCATAGGCATTTGTAAATACGTGTTTAATTAACCTTGCCCTGGTTGGTCCTGAATTTATGGTATATCTTTAGTGTAACTTGCATTTTCAGGTGAAAGGTCCTCTAAGATCCACTCCTGATTTTGGCATTCAAAACTGCATTAGGAAACCTGACCGTGTGGCCGTACCCTTAGGGTAAATCTGATATGATACAAATTACAAGTTTATCACATGGCAGGCAACTTTTTGAAATCAGCCCTACTACGACCTATTCACTTTCCACAAAATGCACCTGTTTCCAAATGCTGCAAAATGATGAAAGTGACGTTTGTTAAATTTGGCTTACAAAAATTGACTCGAACAACAACAGACTCCCCAAAAATTGGGTAAAAAACAGCGATCCATCTAATAACTAAACCAGAAACATAAATTTATGATGTGGCATGTAGAATCTGACACCTCCATTTACTTCCAAATGAAGCTGGAGTTTTGCATTCCCATGCACCATGGGATTAGTAAGAGTGACTGAAGACAGTGACTGCAGGAGAACAAGCCATATTTCATACACATTGAGAAAAAGATCTTATTCCCCATGTGTACAGAGAAAACAGCCAGGGCAGCAGTGTTTTACCTCAGGAAGCTTAGGTCAAGCCCTAACGTGGGCCTTGTGTGGATTCATTTTAGAGCTCATGCTCTGCATCTGAAAAGAAAAACAGAGGACGGGGCGATGTCAGACCAATTTTAACAGGTGTTGTTTTAACAGCTCAAGTCAAGATGAGGTTTAACGCTTCATAATTCTTCGCCTGATGATGAGTGTCATGAATGCTTCTTTCACATGCAATTTTCCATGTCTATCACTGCCACATAGCATTCACACAAGTATTGGGCATGTTCCAGGTTTTCATGTTTTGGGTGGAGGACTCCTATACTGTAGCCTCCTCTTTTAAGCTCTTTGACCCAGGTGAATTCTGCAGCGATTGAAATGTTTTACTCCTATTTTCATACAATTAACCACAATTTCCCATTTCCAGTCCAATCCTATTTATATGTCTAAACCTATAATCCCTTAGGGGTACGGTTGGGCCTAAATGTTATCGGCCATGTGCCCACCTTAAAAAAATATTCTCTCTTGATCATGGTTACCTTCACCATTTAGGCTGATTTCACACGGGCATTGCTGGTGCGTTGTGGGAAAAGATGCGGGTGCGTTGCGGGAACATGCACAATTTTTCGCCGTGAGAGCAAAGCGTTTTAATGCGTTTTGCATACGCGTGAGAAAAATCGGCATGCTTGGTACCCAGACCCGAACCCGGACTTCTTCACAGAAGTTTGGGTTTGGGTTCAGTATTCTGTAAATTGTATTATTTCCCCTTATAACATGGTTATAAGGGAAAATAATAGCATTCTTAATACAGAATGCTTAGTAGAAAGTCAATTGAGGGATAAAAAATAATAAAAAAATTAACTCACCTCCTCCAATTGATTGTGTAGCTGCCGGTCTCCTGTTCTTTCTTCAGGACCTGTCAAAGAACCTATGGTGACGTCACTGAGCTCATCACATGGTCCTTCACCATGGTGATGGATCATGTGATGTATCATGTGATGAGCACAGTGATATCACCACAGGTCCTTCGACAGGTCCTGAAGAAAGAACAGGAGAACGGCAGCTACGCGATTAATTGGAGGAGGTGAGTTCATTTTATTTTTAACCCTCAATTGACCTTCTACTAAGCATTCTGTATTGAGAAAGCTATTATTTTCCCTTATAACCATGTTATAAGGGAATATAATACAGTGAATAGACTTTCATCCTAGCAACCATGCGTGAAAATCGCACCGCATCCGCACTTGCTTGCGGATGCTTGCGATTGCACCCCCATTCACTTCTATGGGGCCTGTGTTGCGTGAAAAACGCACAATATAGAGCATGCTGCGATTTTCAGGCAACGCACAAGTATTGCGTGAAAATCACCGCTCATGTGCACAGCCCCATAGAAATGAATGGGTCCAGATTCAGTGCGGGTGCAATGCGTTCACCTCGCCCTTGTGAAAGGGGCCTTAGGCTTTGTGTCATGGCCTCCATTCATGATGAAGCCTTGACAGCTACGACAGGACTAAAATATCAATAGAGGCACCAATGCAACTGCTGTGGAGGCTATGGAGAGAGAGAGGGTCCACTCCTGATTGTTCAAATATAAACTAGTTTGCAACGCACAGAAAGGTTTTTCCAGACACTATACAATTCAACTATTATTACTACTATCGCTACTTCTAGTACTATCAATACTACTACTACTAATATAATGGATTACTTCCTAAATCTACACAGTAATGAAGCATCAAAAAGTTATGCGTTTTTCCGCAATCATGCTGAAAAACTTAGCCTGCGTTGTAATGTAAGATACCATCCATTAAAGTGGTTATCTCATGATTAATGTAAAAATTTAAATCAGCTGTCATGTAGTACATGATAAGCTTTATGTAAGAAACTAGAACCAGTCCTGTACCTCATGTGTATCCAGAGATCTCCCCATTCACTGCTCCAGTTGCTCTGCTACATTTATATCAAACTGATATCTCAAGGGGAGTGTCCTTTCTGCTGTAGCTACAGGGGTTGTCCTGTCTGCTGCAGATCTCTCCCTATCACAGCTCAGGAGGCAGTTGCCGAATTAAACTGTGCATGTGCGACCATCTCAGCGAGTCGTACAAAGAAATAGGAAAAAAACAAACAGCAGGTGAAGCAATATAGACAGATTTTATATATAACTCAGTTGTTATGCTACACTTTTAACTACATGCAATCCTGTCAAGGATTACATAATTTTGCTATTTTAACTTCAAATTCCATTATGTGTGCAGAAAAGGGGGTGATTTTTAGAAAGGATTCTTTACAGTTAAAGTGTTTAACCTATGGCATTTAAAAAATTGCTACAAATCTAATAACAAATTACATTATGGATTATAATTAAAGGGAGCCCGCAGCAGTTTCACTTGGTAGGTGCTGAGAAAGCAGTAAAAATATACATTTGTGAATCTTTGATCAACAGGAGTAGTGTGCTTATGAAGTACTTTCTGCATTGGGCTACTTCACAGCCCTTTCCCTCTAGTCAGAGAGACATCTCCTGGTTAATTGCTACAGGTGTCACTCAGAGAAGAGAGGAGGGGAAATAACTTCCACTTTGCACTGAATCTCCACCTCATGGGAACCTGCTAAAGCAAGCTTGGCAGAATAAAACTTCATATTCATGCTACTACTGATGACAAAAGTTTCAAAAAAGGTATGTTTGTGCTGCCTTCCTCAGCCTCTACCTAGCCCTATCATCAGCTGTACATAGTCAAAAGTGTTGACAGACCCCCTTTAATCAATGCCGCAATTAATGATGTACAAGTGATAGAGGAGAATTGAACTTGATTGACCATTGTTTTTTTCCAACTATAAAATATGAAAGTCGGGGGGAGAGGGGGACGTTTTGTATGTGATTTTACATCCTATAAGCCTCATGCACACAACTCTATGTGTTCTGCCGTCCGCAAACCGACGATCAGCAAAACATGGATCCCGGCCATGTGCCATGCCACCATTTAAAAAAAAAACTCCTGTAGAAATGTCCTATTCTTGTCCACAAAACATGCTAGAATAAGACATGTTCTATCTTTTTTGTGGGCCATTGTAATGGACAAACAGCTGTGGACAGCACACGGTGTGCTGTCTGCATCTTTTGTAGCCCTATTGAAATCAATTGGTTCACATACGATCCGCAAAAATGGGAATCAGATGTGGGTTGGAAATACGGTCGTGTGCATGTGGCCTTAATGTGTTAGAAAGTATCTTCTCTGCAGCAGCCATGGGTTCACGTTCTTAGGCTGGCTTCACACATAGAGGTAGAGTGCCATGCAGCCAATTACCTCAAGGCAAAAAAACATGCGATTCACCACAAATTGCTGTGGTTTTGTAACGCCGCTTCTGGTTTTGACATTTTCAAAGCTGAAACATACTAGAAAGGTGTATGACTTGTTTAAAAACGTACTCACAAAATCACAGGTGGTATCTTGTGTGACAGTCGGCAATGTGGCACTCTACGGCTACATATGAACCCAGTCTAAGGCTTCATTGGTTGCAGGATGCCAGTCCGGTATCTCACGGACCGCGTTCCACGGATGTGCGAATGAAGTCTAAAGGAGACATTAGCCTTCAGGAATTGCAGGTGCATGTTATCACGATAGTACAATACTCCAAATAAACAGCAAACTAGTGCCTATTGCTTTCATATGTAGCCTATCATGGAGGATAAACACAATTCTTGATGGCATCTTATTCTTTTCCGTTCTCACTTTAGGAGAGGACTCTAATTACTGAAATGGAAACAGAGAATGTAAAATCACATTGAAGTTGGATTGATACATATACAATGGGATCATACACATGTAAAAGTCATTTGAAAAGCAATTTTCCAGGATTAAGTTGCAAAAGTGTTTAAGCTGGAAGCAAATGGTTGTTGCAAACTCTTCCACTGTTTGTACAACACATTTCAGCCGATGTTATGACAAAAGGACTACATGAACCATTTTCCTGTTGACACAGCATGCTATCATTAAGACCAAGCGATTGTTGATTTTTCAGATTGAGGTTTCTCGGATGCAGAGGTGATGATGTAACAAAGGAAATTCGATGTTCTGCAAAGGTACAGTACAATGAGAATATTAGGAAGTGTTTATTTAGCTCCGAAAGCGAACTAGAAGAGATTCAGGATGGATTTGATAAGCCCTTTGCTACAGTGTCTTAGGCTACTTTCACACTCGCGTTTTGTGCGGATCCATCATGGACGGATCCGTTCAGATGATACAGCCGTCTGCATCCATTCAGAACGGATCCGTTTGTATTATCTTTAACATAGCCAAGAGTCAATGGAGGACAGATCCGTTTTCTATTGTGCCAGATTGTGTCAGTGAAAACGGATCCCTCCTGGCACACAATGTAAGTCAATGGGGATGGATCCATTTTCACTGACACAATCTGGCACAATAGAAAACGGATCCATCCTCTATTGACGTTTGGCTTAGTTTCGTCAGACGACGCCAAAACACTGCAAGAAGCGTTTTGGTGTCCGTCACCAAAGCGGAATGGAGACTGAACTGATGCAAACTGATGCATTCTGAGTGGATCCTTTTTCGTTCAGAATGCATTAGGGCCAAACTGATCCGTTTTGGACCGCTTGTGGGAGCCCTGAACGGATCTCACAAACGGAAAGCTAAAACGCTTATAAAAGTATTCTTCTTCTTGGTGTTTTTAATTTTTAATTTTATTTAATTACAACCAGGCATTACAATGGATTTTAATTTAGATTTTATGTAAAGAACTCAAAAAAACTGTCCAAATTGTTACAGTGGAATAAAAAAGAAAATAAATAAACATAGAAACCTAGAATGTGTCGGCAGATAAGAACCATTTGGCCCATCTAGTCTGCCCAATATACTGAATACTATGGATAGCCCCTGGCCCTATCTTATATGAAGGATAGCCTTATGCCTATCCCATGCATGCTTAAACTCCTTCACTGTATTTGCCGCTACCACTTCTGCAGGAAGGCTATCCCATGCATCCACTACTCTCTCAGTAAAGTAATACTTCCTGATATTACTTTTAAACCTTTGCCCCTCTAATTTAAAACTATGTCCTCTTGTAGCAGTTTTTCTTCTTTTAAATATTCTCTCCTCTTTTACCTTGTTGATTCCCTTTATGTATTTAAAAGTTTCTATCATATCCCCTCTGTCTCGTCTTTCTTCCAAGCTATACATGTTAAGGTCCTTTAATCTTTCCTGGTAAGTTTTATCCTGCAATCCATGGACCAGTTTAGTAGCTCTTCTCTGAACTCTCTCCAAAGTATCAATATCCTTCTGGAGATATGGTCGCACAATACTCCAAATGAGGTCTCAAACATTTTTTAACCACTTGTGGACTGCCCATTGACTATATACAGGGTGGGCCAGTTATATGGATACACCTTAATAAAATGGGAATGATTGGTGATATTAACTTCCTGTTTGTGGCACATTAGTATATGTGAGGGGGGAAACTTTTCAAGATGGGTGGTGACCATGGTGGCCATTTTGAAGTCGGCCATTTTGAATCCAACTTTTGTTTTTTCAATAGGAAGAGGGTCATGTGACACATCAAACTTATTGGGAATTTCACAAGAAAAACAATGGTTTTAACGTAACTTTATTCTTTCATGAGTTATTTACAAGTTTCTGACCACTTATAAAATGTGTTCAATGTGCTGCCCATTGTGTTGGATTGTCAATGCAACCCTCTTCTCCCACTCTTCACACACTGATAGCAACACCGCAGGAGAAATGCTAGCACAGGCTTCCAGTATCCGTAGTTTCAGGTGCTGCACATCTCGTATCTTCACAGCATATGCTGTTAATATCACCAACCATTTACCATTTTATTAAGCAGTATCCATATAAATGGCCCACCCTGTACATACTGGTGGTCTGCATTTAACTCTGCAAGTACCTTATACTTGTAGAGTAAGCAGCTACAGGCCAAGTGTGCAGTTGTGGGAGCAGGCAGCTCACTGTCAGTGACAGCTGGGCTCCCTTTAGACAAGTTAGGGAAATTTGTTTACCAACCCAGTCTTCTCCATTGACTATTGAGAACTGTGTATACAGATCAGAAAGTGGCAATGTGCTGCTCAGGTCCTAGCGGTCATCTGATCGCTTTGGGCTGGGTAACTGCACAAGCTCAGGTCAGCTCTGCAGTGAGGCTCAATAACCTTGTAAAGCCTCTGAGGACTGTATATCCCCTATAACTAGAGCTGATATGTCATCATCGGTTACAAAAGGAATCAGCAATAAAAATGGTCTTGTATGGGTCTTGCATGACCCAGGTATAAAAACTAAAAACAATGCTAATAAAACGAAATAAAAATAAATCCCATTGTATCACCAAAAAAGATGCAATAATTAATTTATGGCTTTCAATGTTGAATTTTAAGGGCAGTGGGTGCACAGAGAGATCAGGCAATACTTGTAGTAAGGAAACAGGCAGAGGTCAGGGCAGGAAAAGTGTGTGTGAATCCTTAAAACTAGTCCGAGGTCAGGGAAATGTCACCACCAGACATCTGAGAAGCTCTGACAGATGCCTTTCAGAACCGCTTCCTTTGTTTTGCTTTCAGTTCCTCATCTCATTAGCCTCTCTCAGCTGTCATATAGTTGTACTGATTGCATCCCTTTAAATTCCTCCCCATAGTGCATCAGTTTGCGGTTTATATTACTTCCTGGAGTGTGTGTGCATGCTGATCCTACTTCCCAGTCTTCTACAAGATAAGTGTTGTGCATTCATTTGTGTTTTTCTGTTTGCTGGATTCCAGGTGACCCTGACTCCCTCCGTATCTAGTGTAGGGAGCCGGTGGTCGTGTCCCCTCACTATTATAGGGTGTTCAGGTGTTATACAGTCGAGGTACGAGGATATGCGATCATCTACCATCTACCTACTCGCATAGGCTGAGCAGTCAGGGAGAGTGCCAGGTCTGATGCAGGGGTCTCCCTTTTTGTTCCTTAGTTCTGGATCCAGTGAGTCGTATATTCATTTTTGTTGTCTTGTTTCCTGTACACCTTCCGTGACAGGAAGGCAGCAAAGGATCAATATGATAAACAGGCAATGGTCAGATCAGGCAGCGGTGAGTCAGAATTGGTAAATGAGCAGAGTTTGGTACATGGCAGAGAAAAAGAACAGCACACTTTTGCAGTGAACTAATAGGCTAATGTCACGGCTGAGGATGGGGAAAACCCTCAGCCGTGCGGTATCAGCAGATGGATGGTCAGAGCATGGCCAGGACAGGAATCAAGGAGCAGGTCACCTCCTAACAATCCCTAATTCTGACCCTGTCTCCTAGCTTGTATGAGCCAACCCTGATGGTAGGAGGGCTCATACTCCGGAACCTGATATTCCTGCTAGCCCTCAGGGTGGCCCTGGACTAGGAGCTGGGTAAGACTACCTGTTCCTCCTAGATACGGACGAACAGGAGTCTCACTGGCCAAGCTATAATGAAAGGGGAAACAGAAACAGACATATGGCAATGACAGGTAAGTGAGACTAGTACCACACCTACCTGCCACAGACACACAACCTGGAACCCATGTACAAGTGCTGCTGTCCACAACAACACAAAGGACACAGGACACAACACACATCACACGGGAAACCAGGAAACCATATGCTGCAATAAATAAAGACCAAAGAAACATCTACTTAACACCATACATAAAGCTTATGGCCCCCACTGACAGATGGTATAACAGGAGGATGTCTTCAGCAACCATGGCTGAAGAACCCCTCAGCTACCTGCAAACAGCAGAGGCTTTATAGCCCAAAGTAGCCACACCCACACTCAGAGACACCCAGTGATCACACACACAGAAGGGAGTTAACCCTTCCAACACAAGGCAAGGGAATACGGCCACTTAAAGGGGAAGTATACACATAAACACACACTTCACCTGTTGCCGTGGGCAACGGCATGCGTGGCAACCATGTCCTGGGGATCAGCCATAGGGCTGAGACACTGCCACCACATGCACACAACACCACACGTTGCCACGGGCAAGCAAGTGAAGGAAAGTGTCACAAAACACACCATAGGCCGTGACAGCTAAACAATCTAAAACTCAGGCATCTTTTTCTAGAGGAAGCTGCCTTAAGTAACCTGTGGTGGCCAACCATAGACAGATAGACAGCGAGGGCCTGACCTAGAAGCGCAGGACTTGGCCTGTATTCTGGCAGCCAGACCTGCTGTAGGTGGGCAGAGGAGGGACTCTGGATCTAGGCTGCCAGACAGCAGCAGGGTGAGAGACACCGAGCCTGTGCCCACCCAGGGTAGCAGGGCAGCAGCTGGAACGGGCCAACGATATAACGCACAAGTAAAGAAGATTTCTATATAATGTTCCTTATTTGGTGAAATAGAAGAAGACACTCAAGGTGTTCTAGAGCATGTATGGAGCAAATACACCAGGCTTTTGACATTGGACATTACAATTGTGGTTTCCAATTTAATTTGCGTCATTTCAAGTAAGGTGTATGATGCACATATCTACACCACATGTGAAACAGGCTTATACATGCAATTTCAATATGGAAACAAAATAACAGTCTAAAAAATGTTTTGTATATGTGTGCCATCTGGTCAACTTAATTGGAGCATGCATTAAGGTTGAGAAGAGAACATTTTACTGTATTACCTTCGGAGCTGGCACTTAACGTAATTCATTATGGTATTTTAAACTATTTTCTAAATCCCCCAAAATAGAGCTATTTAAATCATACGTTTATGATCCACTGGTAGAAGAGGATTGTAAACCTCCTGCATCATCTCAGTGAATGCATGTTCTTTTGATATCTGTTCCAAAGAGCTCAGTTATCTTTTCATAGATTAGAACACATTGGATTCCTGTATTTGGATGAGGTGGAAGACAGACCCCATTGTGATTGAAGGAAAACTCCTGCACATGTGGACTGGAGCAGACATACCAGCACCATCACTCACAGGGCAGAGGACTGACACTCCCACCGTGGAATGTTTACGACAGGCTATAAATTATGCTCTCGCTTATCTGGATAAACTGTAAGACATCTAGTTTCCTGACAATTGGCCTGCAAGGGAGGATAAGAATAGCTTGTAAAGCACCTCATAAAGCCATCCCAGAGAAGAAAATAGAAAAGAATTCTCATCAAGCTGGACATAACCATTATTTTAATCTAAGCTTTCCCATGTGTTCCAATGCAACATTTTATCTGGGTCTTTTTAAAGTCTAGTCTTTTGTAGGTTTCCTGACATCATTCGATGTCCGTTTTGTTCAGATATGGCCAAAGATTCTTGGTGAAATCAATATACCGCTCTTACATGAAAAGTTGTTTGAAATATGAACTGTTAGTAAAACGGAAAAGAACTTGTAATCTTGGGATTTATTAAAGGCATGACAATTTTTTTTTTTTTCACGTCAAAACATAAATGGCATGTTGGATTCAGCATTCATTTTATAGTTAAAAATCTATAGTATGTAGTTTTCTAATCTACTCATCGATTTTAAGATCTCTCTTTGCTGTTATTCAATGGAACCCTTCATTCGTCATTCAGGCACATGGCAGAGCTGTGGTAACCATTCAGTACCTGCAAGATCTATGTACCTGTGTGTTCAGGACATGACCGGAATAGATTTCATCCTCGGGGCTAAACAATACATTCATTGACAGGAAGCAGAGATCTTGCGAAACAAATATGTTCCAGTATGTATTAGGCAGATTAGAAGACGTTTGTTTCTGTGGGTTTCTTCTCACACTCCAAAACCTACTGCTTTGATAGAGACGGGGACTGATGTGAAAAGGAAGATGATGTAAGGAAGGAGGGAAGAGAGGGAGTGAAGGAAATAAAGAAGGAAGCAAGGATTGAAGTGAGGACAGAAGGGAGGGAAGAACGGAAGGGAGGGAAGGCCGGGAAGGTAGGGAAGGATGGGAAGGGAGGGAAGATCAGGAAGGAAGAAAAGGAGGGAAGGAAAGGAACGAAGGAAGGAAGGAAAGGAAGGAAGAGTCACCATGGTTTATTGTTTTTCCATCTGGAATTTAATTATTCTCCCCCCATACTACAGTAGGCTGAGCTGGCATGTATTGTGAGGGGGGGAGTAACGAGTGTCAAACACCTCTAGCCGTGTCTAAACTGCCTGACTACAAAAGTACTGGGTAGTTGAAATCCACCTGCCATATCCTTGCTTTTTGATATCTACTGTTGGGGAGAGTCGGTAGGAGCCCATACACATTGGATGGTGAACTGGTAATGCCAAAATTGGCAAGTTCAGCCAACATTTTTCTAACGTGTATAGCAAGCCTTGCAGTAGTATTATACCAACACATAACAGTATTTGCCATCAATATTGTCTGCTGTTTGAGACCACCATACTCCAGATCATTATTCTCCAACATGTGGCTCTCTACTTGTAAAAACAAGAACTAGAACATGCCAGAAGTAGTAGTTTTGTGAAGCTAGGGAGCCACAGACTGGCAACGACTGATCTAGAAACATTGGTTGAGCAGGCAGGATCCACTTACTGGTACCAATGCAAATAAAATGTCCCTCATTTTACTTATACAATCAGGTGACATGGACACGTTGTAAAATACGTGCGTACATGGGATTGCACAAATCTCATCTAAACTTTGCGATTTTTCTCAGTGCAGAGATTGAACTGCTGTGCAGATTTCCAAATCCACAGCGTGTCAATTATGTTTGCGGTTTTAGTTGTGGATTTCACCCTTTTCCAATTAATTAGAAATCGTCAATTTTGGTGTGGATAGAATTGCACACAAATCGACACAGATCTTCATGTGGATCTTATGTGTAGTCACCCGCACTCCTTAGGGTGCCATAACACACAGCACATCCTGTTGCAGAAAATTTCGGCTATGGAAATTCAATACCATTCATCTGAATGGGGGTTGCAGAAATCCACGTGCTTCTCGCCAAAACACCCCATTTTGAATGAACGGGAATTGAACTGTTTTCCATTTGCAGATATTTTCTTCAACAAAATCTGCCTTGTGTGAAAGCGCCCTAAAGCACAAAGTTTGAAAATATTTAATTTTAGCTTTTTTCTTCAGCTGAATTTGCACAAAGCTCATGGGGCTAACAGAGACTGCATTTTCTATGGTAAATTACAAGACGATAAAGACATTATCTGAACCTCTAGTTAGGAAGACAATAGCTAAAATTTAATAGAAAGGTGAGATGGAGTGAGAGCGTGTGAAACCCCCTCAATTAAATGTGAAATTGTGACGAGACGAAGTCCATCTGGAAAAAGACAGTAAAAGGCAGACGTTAACATGAGGTAACAGACAGACAACTTATATTACCACATAAGCAAAAAGCAGATGGAACAAATGTTGACAGGTGTAATGCAAAATATAACCATTCATAAAAAAACATGGCGAAAAAAATTGGTAACTTATCTCTTATTGAAACAATAAAGGATAAGCAGGCACGCTCTTAGTTTGGGAACAGGGTGTATTTTATTTAGGTTCTGGTATTCATGTAATATGTAGATAAAAAGCTTGTGTGTAGTTATGCGTAAAAGATAAATAGATATAATAAAGTGATCACCAATTTGTGAGGGGTGATGGATCCTTTTAGAAAAATATTGTGAAAAATTATTTGGGGGGAAAAGGGGTGTGAGTAAAGTATCCTTCACATAAGTATGGGGAGTAAAAAGTCCTTTATAGAAAATAGTCCTTCATATAAAGTAAAATATTGGAAAAATATATTGGTCTTCCAGTCCTTTATAAAGCTGCCACTGAGCAGTAAAATCAAATAAAATCAAGTTCAGAATGTAACATTATATAGAGTATTAAGAGAGTATTAAAAAAGGCAGTCCCCCTTCTATAATTGTAGTTCCGTTGGTGGGATATTTAGTGGATGGTAGTTTGCTGTTAGATAGAGGATAGTGCGTCTTTGCAGATTGGAGTATTGTATATATGGCAAATGTTCTTAGTGGTTATAGTACATATATTCTTCTGTGGAGAAAATGGGGGTGCTCTGTGCCTGGGTGCGGCGTCCTGCACTGTCTCTGGCTACAGAGATCACTTACCCTTCTCGACGCTTGTGTTCTTTCGGTCCTCTAATGCTGGTTGCCGGGAATTGGCTGTTGAAGTCCGGTCTGGTCCTCAGGAGTAAGCAGCGTCTCGTGTTGCCTAGGACGCCGAGAGGCGTGGTTCGCGCGTCTGAAGCGTGACGTATGTGGTCACGTGATCGCGGACTCTCTGTCAGGCTTCTTCGCAGTGCTTCTCCTGCTCTGTAGTGAATAGTGAGTATCCCAGTAATCCTCTTAAACGCGTTTCGGGAGTCTATCCCTTCATCAGTAAGTGGAGGATTATGGTGGATACTGTGATATTTATAGAGCGATGATCAATTGATTTATCAATCAATTAAGCCTAACAATAAGGCTGACATATTCAATTCGTTATCTTGTATCAGTTTTGTTTGGCCTATTAGATTTGTGGCCAAAAAATAAAATATACATGGTGAATACTGTGATATTTGTAAAACGGTGATCAATTGATTTATCAATCAATTAAGCCTAACAATAAGGTTGACATATTCAATTCGTTATCCTGTATCTGTTTTGTTTGGCCTATTAGGTTTGTGGCCAAAATAAAATATGCAGGTTATCCAAAAGAGGGGAGGGTGATAGGTGAAATAAAAATAAAAATAAATATAAAAATAAATATAAAAATAAAAATAAATAAGAGGGTCGATGCCACTGACTGTGTTGTATAATTGTGTAGATATTGTTGATAAGTCCTATAATAAGGTTATTATTATTTTAGATTTCATATTCTATTTACAAGAGGAGCCCTCATATATTATATATCTGATACCTATTTGATGGTATAGGGAAATGGTGGTATTGGATATGGTTTAGCAATATTACTTTCAAGGGGTACACACATATTTTCATGTTTATTTATTCTGTTATTAATTGTGAGTGTTGCCTCTCAATAGGAGGCCTGTAGTCATCCTAATATGCTTCAGCCGTGGATATATGTTGGAACTATGCCCATAATGTCACTGGTCCGTAGTGTGGGGGACCCAGTGAATATTTGGGTCTATTATTTCCACATGTATCAGAAGGACTATGAGAGCTATAAAATGTGATGTGGTCTTTGTGTTGTGTAGAGTTTGTCCATTTTAGGGGATATAGCCATATTGTAATTTTTATATTTTCATATATATATATATCTGTTCTAGTTGTGCGTATTCTTTCTTTATAGAAGGCCTTTAATGGTTCTGGTGTGTTTATCTCTTATTGAAGATTCTTATATTTATTGGTATCATTAGTGATGAGTGAAGCATTTGAAAATTAAATTTTGGCTCTTCCGACCAATTTTACAAAAATATTCGCTTTGTGATTAATTACTTTGTCACAAAGTGCATTTCATTGTAATAAGTGGGTACTATGACAGGGAGCGGCATTTGTGCCCTGACATCGTCATTGTACCCCTCAGATGCCACGTTCATACATGATCGCAGCATCTGTTATTCATAACACAAATAATTAAATAAGAACATAAAATAAAAATAAATAAAACATACTTACCTGCTCCATTTGCTCGAGGTGTGCCAGACGCAACCATCTTGCTAAAGGGCTGATGCAAAATATCGCTGGGCCTGAGATAACATCATAACGCCGGCTGGCAGAGTGAGGTCATACACCACCTCGCACTGGATTTTTGCCAAGCTCTTCAAGCAAGATGGCGGAGTTCGACCCGTCTCGAGCAGGTAAGTATGATTTTTTTTTTTACATTTTTTGCACTATTTCAGGTTAAATCGATTTGCCACCACGAAGCACGAGGAAATTTGGCCTGACAGTGAATCGAATTTATCCTGAAATTTAGATCGAAGTCCATGACTTTGATTTGCTCAACACTAATTCTGACAATTGTAGATCCTGAATCTCTGATAGGTGATTAGGGATTTTATGAATGGTATAAACTACCAAAAATATAGCCTGCAATAAATATTCATTAATAATGTAATAGATTCAAATATTTGCCTAGTTTGGACACCACAAGCTAATATTGATAATTGGTGGGGGGGGAAGGGGTATTTTACGCTGGAAATATTCTGCCACATAATGAAGACCTAAAGGTACCTATACACCTTCAATACCTGTCAGCACTCGTTCTTTCAACATCTATATATCCTGACTCCCCCATACACATATACGCTCATTTCGGTGGCTTATCTTGCAAGAGAACAAAAGGTCTGCACATTGAAATTCAACATGCCCATCATCTGTCAGAGGAGAGTTGGGAGCTACACATACTCTAATGTGTATGGAGGCCTTTCATAATACTTCCATACAGTGATACCACCATGAAGTCAGCACTATACCAAAAAACAATAAATAGAGACAAATAGTGTTGTCATACAATACACAAATAATACTACAATAGTAATCGAGTATCTGTATCCACCATTTTCTTTCAAACTTGTCTCTAAGCATTATCATTATGAAGAACATGCAGAGATTGAGGTCCATACAGACAGGCAGAAGAAGCAAAAAGAGTGATTATTTTAAAGGTTGCATTTTGTTTGCCACTTACATCAACAGAACAACTTCCAGCCTTTGGTCACTTCATGGTAGAGTCCTACAGAGAAGATATACGTTAAGAGAACCACATGACACATGCAATGAATCTCCAATTGTAAGCAGAAACATGTTCCACTGTATAAACATACAGTAGAATACGTCACTATCAGACCTCCATTTATAAAATTATATATATACCACACAGAGCACTTTTTTTTTTTTACTGTATGCCTTTGTAAGGAACGGTGTAATTTCCTATGCATTTCTATACCACTCATTGGAGACCAAAATTATCTTCTTCAGTTTGATAGGGCCCTATGGATATCTTTTCATGCCATATCTGTGAAATATAGGGCTCTAACATGACTTAAGGGCATTGGAAATATATTATTTAGGCTGCCCATAGGCAGTGACCCGGCAGATTAATGCAGGTTAATGCCATGTTACCATGTCAAATGTTGAGATTTACTGTTACAAGTACCTATCTCTATATGCACTGTGTATCCCAAATGGTTATGTATGGGCAACAAATAATTTACTTTGGCAGTTCTAGTTAGGCCTCCTGCACACGACAGTATTTTTTAACGTCCCGCAAAACGTGGTTCCGTTGTACCGTGATCCGTGCCCGTTTTTTCTTCCGTGGGTCTGCCGTGATTTTTGGAGGATCCACGGACATGAAAAATGAAAAAAAAATCTAAGTCAAGTTTGCCATTGAAATGATAGGAAAAAACGGACACGGATCACGGACACGGATCACGGACGCGGATGACAATCTTGTGTGCATCCGTGATTTTCACGGACCCATTGACTTGAATGGGTCCGTGAACCGTTGGCCGTGAAAAAAATAGGACAGGTCATATTTTTTTCACGGCCAGGAAACACGGATCACGGACGCGGCTGCCAAACGGTGCAGTTTCCGATTTTTCCACGGACCCATTGAAAGTCAATGGGACCGCAGAAAAACACGTTAAACGGGACAACGGCCACGGGTGCACACAACGGTCGTGTGCAGGAGGCCTTAGATTGCTAGAGTGTTGGCTGGCCTCACCCCCTGGTGATAAGTATATCTTTGCTAATCAGAGCTAAAGGAAAGATGTGTATGTTTGAGCTCCTGCTAACTAGGCCCAAAGAGAAGAGTCATCCAGGAAGAGACCAGATATTCCAGATTGTTTAGAACCTTCAAGGCTGTGCCTGGACAGGTCAGTAAAGTACAGCTTGTTTATGGCAAAACAACTTTACTGCTGTGGAAAGGGTATATTGCTTTAGTGCCTACCACAGTTTTGAGATGGACTGGCCATCCGGATCTGAGATCTGCACTTTGCAGCCTGGGAATTGTAGGAAGAGTAAGGCTGAGTTCACACGGGCGAGATTTCCACACGGGTGCAATGCGGGAGGTGAACGCATTGCACCCGCACTGAATCTGGACCCATTCATTTCTATGGGGCTGTGCACATGAGCTGTGATTTTCACGCATCACTTATGTGTTGTGTGAAAATCGTAGCATGCTCTATATTGTGCGTTTATCACGCAACGCAGGCCCCATAGAAGTGAATGGGGCTGAGTGAAAACGCAAGCATCTGCAAGCAAGTGCGGATGCGGTGTGATTTTCACGCATGCTTGCTAGGTGACAGTCTATTCACTGTATTATTTTACCTTATAACATGGTTATAAGGGGAAATAATAGCATTCTGAATACAGAATGCTTAGTAGGTGGTCAATTGAGACTTAAAAAAAATAAATAAAAATTAGCTCACCTTCTCCTCTTTTTTTTTTTTTTTTTTTTTTTTTTTTAAAGTTTATTGGGAAAATTACAAAACATTAACAGCAAATTTTTTTACAACCCCTCAATTATTAATGACCCAACCAAATGTAGATAAATATAAATATAATTAGTTCATCTTTTAGTTGCATTTATAAAAAACCCTCCCCTCCCTCCCCCCTAGTCTGTGGTGCGTCAAGGTAGGACCCCCATAAACAAACCAACATGACCTCAGTTAGTCAATCTTCCAGCCACCCCATATCCTATTCCACTGGTCCTCAACTTCCCTCCGTTTATATATGATTTTCTCGTAATTTTTTACCTTATCAGTTAAATTTATCCATATATTTATGTCTGGAGTGGATCGGGCAAACCAGGTCCGACTAATCAGAACTCTAGCCAACATCAATATTCTGCTCAGAAAGATCTTTTGATACTTGTGATTTTTTAATTTGGAAAAGTCGTTAAGCACGAATACATGAGGTTCAAAAGGAATTCGAATTTTTAGTTTATGGATAATACAATTATTAATACTATTCCAGTATTTTACAAGTTCTGGACAAGTCCAAACCATGTGGAGGAAGTCTGCTCCTACAATATCACATTTGGGGCAGTTAGATGTGGCTCTCAACCCACATTTATTCATCCATAGGGGAGTAATGTATAGTCTATGGGAAATGTAAAATTGTATTAGGACATGGTTAAAGTTCTGGGATACTGAAGTCAGATTCCCAAAAATATTCTCCCACCCTTCTACTCGCAAGTGCGGGCAGTCCGCTTCCCATGCTTTTTGTCCTGGTGATTGTGTATCGCTAAACCGTGCCTTAATTAATAACTTATATATATTGGAAATCTTTATTCTAGAAGGTGTACCCCCTACCCAATCATTCAAAAAAGATAAATTATCTATTTCCAGCAGACGTTTATCGTCCAAACTGGATAGTACAGATCGCAATTGAAAATACCTAAACCATGAGAGATTTCTTATATTATGTGTCATTTCTCTAAAGGATTTAATTTCTCTATCTTTAACTACCTGTGAAATATATAATATTTTATTCTTCTGCCAAAAAGTGTCAGCTGCAATATCATCTAACCTATGTAAATAGAAATTATGCCAAAGAGGCGTAAATGTGAGTGAACCCCTAACCTTCAACCATGTCCTAGTTATACCCCACACTTTCAGAAGTAGATTTATAGTCTCTTTATAGTCTTGCTCATAGCTCTTCAAAAGCCCGGATTCCAACAAGGTAAAAATATTGTTATGAGCGTGGCTAGTTACCAGCTTCCCCAGGAGTGCACTGTCCTCTGATTCATAGCACCTCAATAGCTGGGCTGCAATAAAATACCCTTTAAAGTAGGGGAGATTTAAACCCCCACACTCCACTGATTTATACAAGTATTCCAGCTTAATTCGCACTCGCTTTCTTCCCCATATTAAATCATTAATTATTCTTTCCATGAGTTTAAAATGTTTGTCTTGTATCCAAATAGGTGTATTCCTGAGCACGTAAAGAAATTGTGGTAATATCACCATTTTAACTAGTGAAACTCGATCAGCTCTGGATAGGGGAAGTTTCAGCCAGATTCCTATTTTAGCTCTGATCTTTACCATTATGGGGATCAGATTGAGTTGTACAAAATTTTCAACCCGAGGCGATATAGTCAAACCCAAGTATTGAATAGTATCAACAATATCCAACTGTGTAGCAGGAACCTCCTTTTGTGGCAGGGGATCTATTGGGAGCAGACTAGTTTTTGCCCAGTTTATTCGGAGACCAGATACCTCACCAAATGCGTTAACCATTTGAATAATCCTAGGAAGAATGATTTCCGTATGATCTATAAAAAACAGGATGTCATCTGCATATAGTGAGATGCGGTCCTGTGTTCCTAGGGTACCAAATCCTTTAATCTGGTCATCCTGCCTAATGGCCAACGCAAGGGGCTCGATATAAATATCGAATAACAGGGGAGATAATGGGCAACCCTGTCGGGTGCCTCTGTTTAGATCAATACTACTACTCAGAATTCCATTGAGACTCAGTTTTGCCCTTGGGGATCTATACAACAGCCTAAGAGTACGTATAAATTTTTCCCCAAAGCCCATCTTAGCAAGAACCTTCCAGAGGAAGCGCCACTCCACCCTGTCAAAGGCCTTAGAAGCATCCAATGACAGGATGGAGCGGGCAGTCCCCCCCGGGGCCTGGATATTAGAGAAGAGTCGGTGTAAATTATGGTGTGTGCCCTTGTCTTGTATAAAGCCACTCTGATCAGGATGCACAATGGAGGAAATGACCCTGGAGAGCCTTGTGGCCAGGACCCTCGCAAGAAGCTTTACATCTGCATTAAGCAGTGAAATTGGTCTATAGGATTCTAAATCTAAAGGGTCCTTGCCTTTTTTTGGAATTAATATTATTATGGCCTCCATCATTGAGTCTGGAAGCATCCCCTCCTCTGTTGATTCAGCAAAGACCTCCAATAGTCTGTGAAGAATACAGTCCTCATATTTACTATAGAATTCATATGGAAGCCCGTCTGAGCCAGGGGTGGAGTTAGTTGAGCATAATTTAATAGCTCCCTCAAGTTCCTGAATTGAGACCTCCATTTCTAGCGCTTTCCTTTGCATCTCGGTAATTGTTGGAAACTTGATCCTATCTAAATAAAGATCTATCTTATCATCTGTAATGTTGGAGTCAGCTTTATACAAATCAACAAAGTAGTCAAGAAAAGCCTTCTCCACCAGGCCCTGTGAAGTGACTATCCTACCATCACTCAATCGAACCTTATCTATATGTTTTTTAGGTTGTTGATTGGAGATTACTCTAGCGAGGAGTTTACCAGGTCGCCCTGACTCTGTAAAGTATTTTTGCCCCTTAAAAAAAAGGTTCTGTTGGGCCTTATCCAATAAAAACTTAGCATATATTTGTGTGGCTCTTTGCATATTTTCCCTATTCTTCTCCGTCTTATGCATCTGGAAGGATTCTGTCGCCAACACTACGTGTTCTTCTAGATTTTTCTGTTTTTTTCCATATTCCTTTCTAAGGTACGTGATATTACTAACCATCAATCCCCTCATATACGCCTTATAGGTGTCCCATACTACTTGAATTTTTGTTGAGCCGTAATTAATATCCCAGAATCGGCCTATGTCATTTCGAATTGCTTCATGCGTCTTTATAACTGATAACCAATAGGGATTTAATCTAAAGGGAGATTTTGGTATATATCTTTCCTGAGATAGACATAGTTCAATTAGTATCGGAGAGTGATCTGATATTGACCTTGTTTCATATTTCATTCGCTTTATAAGTTTCACATATTTACTGTTAATCAATACAAGATCTATTCTGGACAATGATTTACCTGCTTTGCTAGAGCATGAAAAAGCCCTTTTCCCCTGTCTCAGGTGTTCCCAAGCATCCTCAAATCCAATCTCCATGCAGAACCGTGCCAGGGGGGACCCCCGGAGCGGACTATCACTCCTAGCTCTCGTAGAAACCCTGTCACAAAGAGGATCGATGACACAGTTAAAGTCACCCATAATCAATGTTGGACATTCTGGCCATTTATCCATGAATAGTAGAAGAGAGTTAAGAACCGAGAGAGAAAACGGCGGAGGGATATAGACAAAGGCCAAGATACATATCTTCCCCCCTATCCTACAATATAGGAAAATAAATCTCCCCTGTTGGTCAACAGAGGATGCCTCACAAACGAAATCAATAAGTCTGTGTATCAGCACCGTGACACCTCTCGAATAATTGGAGAGGGTGGAATGAAACGTGTGCGCAGCCCATCCCCTGTCGAGCACTCTAGTATTCTCCTCGGTAAGATGGGTCTCTAACAAGCAAATTATTGCTGGTAGGTGGGCCTGAGTTAAATCAAAAATCGCTTGTCTCTTACCTCTATCTCCCAGACCACGTATATTCCAAGCAAGAATTCTAGTCAGCGTCATTACCAGTGGTCAGATGGAAAAACCGGAGAAAGAGGAAGAACAAGACAAAGAAAACTAAAACAAGGGAAACTACACCTACCCTGACGCACCACAGCCCAACCCCACCCCCCCCCTCCCCTCACCCCCCTCCTACCCCTCACCCCCCTTCCACATGCAATCCACCACATATTGTAGTAGATTTCTTTCCTATGACCAACCCTCGACCCTCCCCCCACTCAGCCACCCCCACACCGCGATTAGGAAGCAAAGAAAACTATATTTCTTTTTTTTTTTTTTTTTTTTTTTTTTTTTAAAGGGTATAAGCCCCTTATAATAATAATTATTCCCGCCCGATCGTAACCCAATTGAGTCATCGATTGTTTCGCTCTAGCCAATCCGCGGCTTCTTCTGAGGTATCAAAAAAAAAGATTTTATCTTCAAAAACAATCCGCAATTTGGCCGGGAATATAAGAGAATATTTAATATCCCTTTCTCTTAGCTTCTTTTTAACAGTCATAAATGTGCGTCTCTTTTCTTGTATTTCTTTCGAAAAATCAGGAAAAAAGGCCAGTCTAATCCCGTTATACAGAACCGGTGAGGATTCCCTCGCCCTTCTCAGGAGGACATCTCTGTCCCCTGTAGTCAGTAGCTTAGCAAGGATTGACCGAGGTTGTCTCCCTGGAATTGGTTTTCCTCCTGGGACCCGATGGGCTCTTTCAATCATAAAAAGAGGAGAGAATGACTCTTTACCAAAGTTCTCAAGAATTAATTTCTGTACAAATTCAGTTGGATTTTTTCCTTCCTCACCCTCTGGGATCCCTATTATTCTCACATTATATCTTCGTGACCTATCCTCCAGGTCCACTGCCTTTTTCTTCAAGAGATTATATTCCACTTTAAGTGTAGAAACTTCCGTATTTATTTTTTTGGATTCCTTCTGTATTAGGGTGACAGAACTTTCAAGGGTGTTGACTCTGTCTCGCATTTTGGACAATTCATCTTTTATTAGTCCCACATCAACTTGAATAAATCCAAGTTGGGTTGTAACCACCTGTATTAGGTCCCCGTTCTGTTTAACCGCTAGGAGTATTTCTTCCAGCGGTGAAGAGTTATCATTAGGGATTGCTTCCCCCATTATTCCATCTTCCTCTTCAGGGTATCTAGCGCCTTTTTGTATTTCTAGGTCTGTTACCTCCGATTCATAATTTTTTTTTTCCAAAAACTCCTTTTGTCCACCCCTCGTATTGACCCTTGGGGACTTCAGAAACTGGTCCAATTTTGTTGGTTCAGCAGTTTTGGACCCATGTTTCTGACCTGATAGATCAGTCGAACGCCTAAAGGCTTTTGGGCCCATAGCTTATTCCTCTTTATTCCTTTTTTTTTAAAATATTTATTTTTATTTATTTTTTTTTGGAGTATTTATTTGGTTTTTATTTTTTTTTTATTTTTTTTTCCCCCTTATTCCGCCTCCTTCTCTCCTTTAAATATATATCTTTTCTTCTTTGCTCTCCTTCTTTCTCTTTTTTTTTTTTTTTTACTTTTTCCTTTTTCCTTATTCCTTATCCCCCTTTCCCTTTTTTTTTTAAAGTGCCTTCTTCTTAATTCTGTTTCTCTTCTCCTTTTTTTTTTTCGCTCTCCCCCTTTTTTTTTTTTTTTGTGTCCACTCTTCTTTATACTCTTTCCCCTCTTATTATTATTATTTTTTTTTTTTTCCCCCTCTCCACCTTATACTTTAAACTTTAGAGTTCACTTTCTTGTAATCATGTGCGATCATGTGCAATTTTGTCAAACTCCGTTTCAAGGTTAGTTGGAGTCAGCAATCGTGAGGAGGTTAGTCACTAAAGAAGAGAAGCTTATCAGCTTATCATCTTCTCCAACAATCCATTAGGTGGGGGGAACACAAATAGGGGGGGAACACAGAGGTTACTCACGGCACCAAAGGGGGGGTAGCAGTTCAGGCAGGAGCCGGAGGCACAGTCCACGGGGGTAAAGGAAAAAAGAACCTCCAGACAACAAACTGTTCACATCGACTTAGTGGGCGAAAAAGGAGGCAGGAGCGCAGAGTCGGGAATGGCAGAAACAACAAGCAGCAGCATGCAGGCTTGGACAAAAAGCAGGAACCAGAGGCACCCCCCACATCCGAACCAGCAGTCGATAACAGCGCCGCGGTTCAACAACGCTGATCACCCGTTCCCGGTTACAGAGAAGGTGGATGGAGGATTCGGCACAGAGACGCCAGCATAGTCGAGGTGGCAGCGGTGTAGCTGAGCAGCGGGGAAAGCCGGGAGCGCGACGTCCACTACGTCATCACGTCATCCCCAGCAACCCTGGCCGGCAGCTAGGCGATCAAGAGGAGAAGGTGAGTTAATTATTATTTTTTTTTTTTAACCCTCAATTGACCACCTACTAAGCATTCTGTATTCAGAAGGGATACTGTAGCACGGTCCAATCGTAGCAGAGGACATCAGGGAGAACATATAAACCCATGAAAGGTCCTCTTTAATTACTATTATATTCATAGCTGCGTATACCGCTGAAAAACGCTTCCGTTTTTTTCCCCATTCATTGTCAATGGGGACAAAACTGAACTGAACAGAACACAAAATGCATTCCGTTGCTTTTGGTTGCGTTCCCATACAGGACAGAAAACCGCTGCAAGCTGCAGTTTTCTGAGCGGCATGGGACGTGGAGCCAAACGGATCTGGCATGACCCACAATGCAAGTCAATGGGGATGGATCCGTTTTCTCGGAAACAATAGAAAACGGATCCGGCACCTATTGACTTACAATGGTTTTAGTGCTGGATCTGTCATTGGTATTTTAAAGATAATACAACAAGATCCGTTCATAATGGATACAGCCGGTTGTATTATCAAAAACGGAAATGTCTTTACTGATCCCTGCCAGATCAGGCAAAAAAATGTAAGTGTGAAAGTAGCCTATGACCACCCTGTAATCTAGCAGTGGTGGCCGTGCTTGCACACTAAAGGAAGACGTGCCGGCCTTTCCATTGATCGGCAACATGGCCACATGCACAGCAGCTCCCATCCTGGCCACCTTCTATCTGTGGTGCAGTGATGGCCGTAACCTCTAGAAATTAACAGTGTAAAATGAGACAGGAAAATGAATCCAGCCAGCAAAGGAAGCAATATAGACAATCACAATACATTAGTAAGTACCTTGTATTAACTTTGCCATTTGCTGAAGTGAGACAACCCTCTTAAGTTAACAAAGCTTGAATATTGTTAAAATTATATCAACCCACATAGGTAGCTGCCGCTAGGTCTGGTTTCAGTGTAGCAGTATATGCATTGCTATGCAGATAGAAATCCTGCAGGTGCATAATAGTTCTTAGCTGTTGTGGGAGATTAGCTCGTGGGGATCACCTTTTTCTGAACAGACAGTCCGTAAGCAGGCAGTTTCCTTGAAAATCTGGCTTGTTGCCAGGTTTATTTAGGCACAAAGGTTTGCACAGCAGGAAACAAACAAAACATAAAGTAAATCCTTGCCGTCCGGCGCTAAGCTATACAGTCGTGTCCTGACTATACAGTGTGGGGCTGCTCCCCAACATCCACAACACAAATGGTAAAGCAAACCTTTTGTTTTTCCCGCATCCAAACATAGCTCTCTCTTCAGCAACACAGGTTACAGTCCTGAGACTCAGCACATGAGAGACCTGTTGTGCTCTCTTCCTGTTTATTTAAAGTCCACCTGGAGGTGAACTCCAGTGGACCATAATCTCTGGACCGGAACCAAGCCTGCCACAGAGGCTGGAAAAACCCGGGCCGGATTCCGGTTCAGTCCCTGACAACAGAGCGCATGCGAGGTGAAACATACCTATCATCCACCACCTCACCTCGCATACCGTCACACTGTCTATAACATTACATTTAGAGATGAGTGAATCAGCAGCCAGACCGGTGATGTCACAGCCCTATAAATACGGCGGCCATCTTAGAGTCTGCCATTCACTATCGTACTTTGTTCAGAGACAGATGTGTATGCAGGCACTAGGGAGAGTGAAAGAAAAACCATATTTCACTACAATACGAGAAAAATAGACGCAGTTCACATTTGGTGTTATTTGCGGTAAAAGAATTTCTTGTAGTATTTCACTACAATACGAGAAAAATAAACACAGTTCACATTTGGTGTTATTTGCGCTGAAAGCGTTTCTTGTCATATTTTACTCCAATACCAGAAAAATAGATGCAGTTCACATTTGGTGTTATTTGCGCTAAAAGCGTTTATTGCCATATTTCTAGAGAAAAAGAGAAAAATAGACTAAGTTCATATTTGCTGTTATTTGCGCTAAAAGCGTTTCTTGTCATATTTCACTCCAATACGAAAAAAATAAACACAGTTTACATTTGGTGTTATCTGCGGTAAAAACGTTTATTGCTATATTTCTAGAGAAAAAGAGAAAAATTTACTAAGTTCATATTTGCTGTTATTTGACCCAAAAGTATTTATTGTCATATTTCACTACAATATGAGAAAAATAGACTTAGCTCATATTTGGTGTTATTTGCGCTTAAAGCGTTTCTTGTCATATTTCACTACAATACAAGAAAAATAAACGCAGTTCACATTTGGAGTTATTTGCGCTAAAAACATTCATTGTCATATTTCACTACAATATGAGAAAAATAGACGCAGTTTACATTTGGTGTTATTTGCGCCAAAAGCGTTTATTGCCATATTTCTAGAGAAAAAGATAAAAATAGACTAAGTTTATATTTGCTGTTATTTGCGCTAAAAGCGTTTCTTGATGTATTTCATTGCAATACGAGAAAAATAGATGCAGTTCACATTTGGTGTTATTTGCGCTGAAAGCGTTTATTGACATTTATAGAGAAAAAGAGAAAAATAGACTTAGTTCATATTTGGTGTTATTTGCACTAAAAGTGTTTCTTGTCTTATTTCAATACTAGAAAAATAAAAGCAGTTCACATTTGGTGTTATTTGTGCTAAAAGCGTTTATTGCCATATTTCAGTAGAAAAAGAGAAAAATATACGCAGTTTACTTTTTCTGTTATTAACTCTGAAATTATTTAGTGGCCTATCTTAGTCCAATACGAGAAATATATACGCAGGTCACTTTTGCTTGTATTTGTTCAGAAATAATTTTGTGGCCTATTTCAGTACAATACGAGAAATATATACTCAGTTCATGTTTGCTATTATTTGCGCAGAAATAATTTAGTGGCCTATTTTAGTACAAAAAGAAAAATATATTTGTTGCTTTTAGGGGTGTTTTAATTTCCGTTTCATTTGTTTAGTTCAGCTACAAGTATGTCAGGCAGAGAAGTGCCAGGCCATGCACAGGGGAGGGGCAGAGTCCTAAATGTTTCTGGCGCAGGCAGAGGTTGCAGCAGAGTAAGGGGGCGTGGCAGTAGGGGTCACTTCGAGAGGCCTGAGCCCCCGGTGTCATCTAGCGGTTGTGTCTTGACCAGCAACCCAGCGGTGCTTGAATGGTTGACTTGGTCATCCACTTCATCCCAAGTGACATCAGACACCCCCAGCCAAGAGTCGGTGGGTTCGTCAGACACAACCCTTAGTTGGCATGTCCCGGGAGCAGGCCCTGTGTCCTCACTTGTCCTCAACCTGCCTCTGTTCTTTTCTGTTCCCTCAGACAGACAAATATTAGATGCTGTGGGCTCAGCTCCACTATACATCGAGGTCAAACTACTAGAGGACAGTCAGCAGCTTATGCCCAGTCAAGATCTGGAGGAGACATTTTCCACTTGCTCCGGTAGGCTGGCAAGTAGTAATAAGGAAAGTGGCGTGGAAGCTGGTGTTGCAAGCGGTGAGGCTCCTAAGGAGACCATTGAGGAGGACATCAGTGACGTGCAGACAGTACTCGATGATGATGTAGCCGATCGCAATTGGGAGCCTGGTGACAAAGGGGCTTCATCATCATCAGGAAAAGAGGGTGGCAGCTTGCCTGTGAGGCAGCGGAGAAGCCAGCAAAGTGGTAGCATGGCTGTGAGTCAGCAGGGTGGCAGCAGTGGGAGGTCGGGAGCCAAACGTGCCCAGGGTAGACCACCTGCTTCGCATCAGCCTACCTGTTCGGGAAGTAGTGGTGCAGGTGTTTACTGAGCCATGGGCAGTAGCAATCAGTCAGTGTGGACTGTTGGGGGAAAAAATCACCTACTCGGTGGTGTGGCAGTTTTTTGTTCAAAGTACTAGAGGAGGTGAACGTGGCCATATGTCGCATCTTTGGGCAGAAGGTGGAGCATGGCCAGGGTGCCAATGTTGGCACTACGGCCCTGCGTCAACATATGCAGCGTCGCCATACAGTGGCCTGGGAGAACCGTGGCTCCGATGTGGTGGTCCAGCCTGCCGCAGCAACCGCTACATCACCCAGTGGCACCCATCCAGTTTCAGCCAGTCAAGCCTCCACCACCTCAGCCGAAGGGAGCTGTCTGTCAATCCCATCTTTGCTGGTCCAGATGCTCCTGCTCCTACTCCTCATCAGTCATTCCGTCAGCAATCGATCACCAAACCGATTGCCAAGAGATAACAGTATGCGTGCACGTATCCAACGGTGAGAAGCTGAAAGTGCTCCTGTCCAAGTTGCTGGTGCTTTAGTCCCCCCCTTTCCAAATGGTGGACTCTGCACCTTTTAGAGAACTGATGGCTTGTGCTGAGCCAAGGTGGAGAGTCCCAAGCGGTCATTTCTTTGCCAAAAAGGCAGTACCATCCCTGCACACACATGTAGAACAGAAGGTGGGCAAGTCCTTGAGCCTGTCGGTGTCTGCCAAAGTGCATGGCAGCGCCGACATGTGGAGCTGTAACTACGGTCAGGCACAATACATGTTCTTTACGGCCCACTGGGTGAATGTGGTTCCTGCACAGCCACACCAGAAACTTGGTATAGAGAAATCCCAGCAGTCATGTCTTGATAATATGATGTTTTTTTATTGCATCAAATCAAATCGAAATGTCCTACACCCAGGACACGTTACGGCAAGCATGCCTTCATCAACAGGTAAGAATATACTCAAAGGATACAGGTATATATAAGGAAAAATATAAGGTACCGCCTCTCATGAGGTCACGCCCACAAGGGCGGAAAATAATTAAACAATCACTCAATACAATTAACTCAGCAATATATATAGAAGGGCAATGAGAACAAATGAATCAAAGTAACCTAAGCAAATATATATCAAAATACTATATTGTCAGATGTGGGATCCTTCAATGGACTGTGGATGTCTGAAAAAATGGATGTCTGAAAAAATAAATATATATAATGAGATCATAAATCTTATGAATAAATCACATCTCAAATATGCATGATCTCATAATCCCTATTTAGGCCCCTTGGATACAAAGTGTCCAACGTATGGATCAAATAGACATCGTAATAACTTGGACAGGTCATGCCGCTTTCTCCTCAACATTGTCACGCCGTTGGTCCTGCAACAATGCCCAACTCTGCCTCCTCATCCTCCACTATGTCCTCAGCCTCCACTGCAGGGACAAGTCACAGTGCCCCTCCAGCATACCACATGTGCAGGGCTCAGTGGTGAACAGAGTCACACAGGGGAGGAACTGCTCCATGAGATGCATGAAGAATACGAATCCTGGCTTTTTCCTCAACAACTCAAAATCGGAACTATGGTGACAGACAACGAGAAGAACATTGTGTCGGTGCTGCGTCAAGGAAGGCTGAGCCATGCGCCCTGCATGGTACACGTGTTCAATCTGGTTGTCCAGTGGTTCCTGAAGTCTTCCACCCATCTGCATGACATCCTAAAAATGGCCAGGAAACTTTGCATGCACTTCAGCCATTCGTATACCACAAAGCACACCCTCCTTGAGTTGCAGCGGTAGAACGCCATCCCCCAACATAGGCAGATCTGCGACGTTTCCATCCATTAGAATTCCATCATTCATATGTTGGACCGACTATACGAACAGAGAAAGGCCATCAACGATTTCTTGATGATGCAAGCGGATAGTAGGACTCCCCTGTGTAACTTTGATGTCAGCCACTGGCAGCCCATGCGTGACACCTTCCGTTTCCTCAGGCTCTTTGAGAAGGCCACGTTATTTGTCAATCGCCAGGACTATGGGATGAACGTCGTCATTCCACTGCTTCATGTCCTGGAACAGATTGTGGTAACAATGGCTGATCAGGGGACAGGGGACATGCCGCCTCAATTTCAGAGCCACATGAGCCCTGTGGGGGCTGAACTGGAAGAGGAGGGGGGGGGGGACATTGGAACACAGGCAATGTGTAGCCAAATGGGTGTTTTTTCTACTCAGCTGACAGGACAGGAGGAGCAGGAGCAGCCAGAGGAGCTAAAGGACGATGAGGAAGACGACACAGAGGACCTGGACACACCGTGGCAGTATGCAGTGGAAATGGAGATATGGAGTCCCTCTGAGTCACTTGTACAAATAGCCTGCTGCATGCTCACTTGCTTGTGTAGTGACAGCTGAATTGTCACCATTCGGCAGAGGGATGACTTCTGGCTCTCCACCTTGTTGTACCCTCGCTACCGGTCCAGAATGGGGGCCTTTTTTTACACCCGCTGAGAGGGAGAACAAACTAAACTACTACAGTAGTCAGTTGGCCGCTGACTATCAGCCTCATCCCCCATCCTCTCGCAGTTCTGACATACAGGGCCCTCTTCGCTCACGTTCCACTGCCATGGCTGCTGGGGAGGGGTGGGATGGCAGGAGCAGTACCAGCTCCATCAGCAGCAGCTTGAGTCTAGAGTTGCTGATGAGTAGCTTTATTCACCCGCATAGTGAAGAAACTACTCACCAACAGCAGCAGCAGCTAGACCTGGAGCAGGATCTGAACCAGCAGGTGGTGGCCTACTTGGACAGCACTCTGCCACCGCACATTGAAGATCCGCTGGACTACTGGGTAGCCAAACTGGATTTGTGGCCACAGCTAGCAGAGTTTGCCCTGGAAAAGATGTCCTGCCCGGCCAGTAGTGTGACATAAGATTGGGTGTTTAGTGCGGCGGGGGCCATAGTTACCCCAAGGAGAACTCGCCTGTCCTCTCAAAGTGTGGAGAAACTGACCTTTGTCAAGAGGAATTAGGCGTGGATCAGCCAGGATTTCCAACCGCCAATTCCTGATGCATCAGACTAGATCATCCATGGTACCACACCAACACTTTGATACAAGAGACCGTTTTCCTCTGACTACCTGCCTCAGCTACTACTTTGATGCTGCAACCTGCCTGATGCCACGAGCTCCTTATTTCACCCACCTTCGTCAGCGGGTACTGGTATTGCCACCTACCACACCACTCTGTTACCGGTTCAATTTCAGGTCTCCTGATGCAGCTGCTGCTGCAATCTCCAAACTATGTTACCTTGCCACTCTGTGGTCATCTCCTGCTGCTGCCATCTCCACATTATGTCACCTTGCCACTCTATGGTATCCTCCTGATACTGATGCTGCTATCTCCACACTATGTAAACTTGCCACTCTGTGGTCTCCTCATGCTGCTGCTGCCATTTACACACTATGTCAACTTGCCACTCTCTGGTCTCCTCATGCTGTGGCTGCTGCTACTGCCAACTCCAAAATATGTCACCTTGCCACTCTTTGGTCTCCTACTGCTGCTGCCATCTCTACAATATGTCACTTTGCTACTCTGTGGTCTCCTCATGCTGCTGCCGCCATCTCCACACTACAGGGAGTGCAGAATTATTAGGCAAGTTGTATTTTTGAGGATTAATTTTATTATTGAACAACAACCATGTTCTCAATGAACCCAAAAAACTCATTAATATTAAAGCTGAATATTTTTGGAAGTAGTTTTTAGTTTGTTTTTAGTTTTAGCTATTTTAGGGGGATATCTGTGTGTGCAGGTGACTATTACTGTACATAATTATTAGGCAACTTAACAAAAAACAAATATATACCCATTTCAATTATTTATTTTTACCAGTGAAACCAATATAACATCTCAACATTCACAAATATACATTTCTGACATTCAAAAACAAAACAAAAACAAATCAGTGACCAATATAGCCACCTTTCTTTGCAAGGACACTCAAAAGCCTGCCATCCATGGATTCTGTCAGTGTTTTGATCTGTTCACCATCAACATTGCGTGCAGCAGCAACCACAGCCTCCCAGACACTGTTCAGAGAGGTGTACTGTTTTCCCTCCTTGTAAATCTCACATTTGATAATGGACCACAGGTTCTCAATGGGGTTCAGATCAGGTGAACAAGGAGGCCATGTCATTAGATTTTCTTCTTTTATACCCTTTCTTGCCAGCCGCGTTGTGGAGTACTTGGACGCGTGTGATGGAGCATTGTCCTGCATGAAAATCATGTTTTTCTTACCTTGCAGACTTCTTCCTGTACCACTGCTTGAAGAAGGTGTCTTCCAGAAACTGGCAGTAGGACTGGGAGTTGAGCTTGACTCCATCCTCAACCCAAAAAGGCCCCACAAGCTCATCTTTGATGATACCAGCCCAAACCAGTACTCCACCTCCACCTTGCTGGCGTCTGAGTCGGACTGGAGCTCTCTGCCCTTTACCAATCCAGCCATCTGGCCCATCAAGACTCACTCTCATTTCATCAGTCCATAAAACCTTAGAAAAATCAGTCTTGAGATATTTCTTGGCCCAGTCTTGACGTTTCAGCTTGTGTGTCTTGTTCAGTGGTGATCGTCTTTCAGCCTTTCTTACCTTGGCCATGTCTCTGAGTATTGCACACCTTGTGCTTTTGGGCACTCCAGTGATGTTGCAGCTCTGAAATATGGCCAAACTGGTGGCAAGTGGCATCTTGGCAGCTGCACGCTTGACTTTTCTCAGTTCATGGGCAGTTATTTTGCGCCTTGGTTTTTCCACACGCTTCTTACGACCCTGTTGACTATTTTGAATGAAACGCTTGATTGTTCGATGATCACGCTTCAGAAGCTTTGCAATTTTAAGAGTGCTACATCCCTCTGCAAGATATCTCACTATTTTTTACTTTTCTGAGTCTGTCAAGTCCTTCTTTTGACCCATTTTGCCAAAGGAAAGGAAGTTGCCTAATAATTATGCACACCTGATATAGTGTGTTGATGTCATTAGACCACACCCCTTCTCATTACAGAGATGCACATCACCTAATATGCTTAATTGGTAGTAGGCTTTCGAGCCTATACAGCTTGGAGTAAGACAACATGCATAAAGAGGATGATGTGGTCAAAATACTCATTTGCCTAATAATTCTGCACGTAGTGTATGTCACCTTGCCACTCTGTGGGATCCTGCTGCTGCTGCCATCACCACACTATATCACCTTGCCACTGTGGGATGCTGCTGTTGCCATCTGCAAACGATGTCACCTTGCCACTCTGTGGTCTTCTCCTGCTGCTGCCATCTACACACTACGTCGTCTTGCTACTCTGTGATCTCCTCATGCTGCTGCCATCTCCACACTATGTCACCTTGCCACTCTGTGGGATCCTGCCGTTGCTGCTGCCATCTCCACACTATGTCAACTTGCCACTCTATGGTATCCTCCTGACTCTGTCATTGTGCCACTCGGTGGCCTTCTCATGATGCTGCTGCTGCATCCGCCACCTCCAGACTCTGTCATTGTGCCACTCTGTGGCCTCCTCATACTGCGGCCAACTCCAGACCCTGTCATTGGGCCACTCTGTGGTCTCCTCATGCTGCTTCCACCTCGCCACTATGTCATAGGTCCACTCTGTGGACTTCTCATGCTGTTCCTACCCTCCCGACTTCATGACAGGTCCACTATTTTGCCTTTCGGCCTGGCTGACATAATCATTTATTTGACCTTTCTTCTGATCTGTAGCAGCTGTAAGGCCTGTATGGTCCCATCAGAATTGGCTTATGATTTGGTAGCCAAAAGCAGAAGTGGGTACAAAACACAGAAGACATGCAAATATTTCATTCACCTGTCATCTCTGTTTTAGTTCCACTCCTGTTTTTTTTTTGCATTAGCAATACTGATGGATTACTGACAAATGCTGAACGAGTGAAGGCCTATGCTCCACAGACAGGATCCGTTTTTTGTGGGTTATTGGTCTGACGGATCAGAGGAAGGGCAAATTAATCAGTTATGTCAGCACAAACTTACTGCTGACACCCTCTCTACTCTGTCAGGGGGCTCTACTTGTATAAGCGTTTAATAGAACAGGTTCTGTAGACATCTATGTGGAATCAGCTGACAACGGTGTAAAAGGAGTGCGCTTCTTCTTGACGCTAACATTGACCTGTAAGGCTGAGTTAATACTTGAGTTATTTGATCAGTTTTGGCCCTGTGACTCCCCAAATAAGTGAAGTGTGCAGTGTGATTCTAATAGCGACACCTGTCATCTGCATGTCATACTGTGATACTGATTGACAGTATTATTTCACTACCCCAGCACACTCCCTATGCGTGTTAATGCAAGGCACAGTGTTATACACCCATATAAAGGCTCTATGCACCCCGGAAATAGCCATTTTGTATTGCGATTCGCCGCAAATATATTCGGATCTAAGCAAGTTTTTTTGGAAAATTCGGCTAACAGGCTGAATCGAATTTGTGAGAAATTCGCTCATCTCTAATTACATTATATCACATACCAAGGAATTCAGTACCAGAACCAACAAAGCCAATGAGAACTGGCAATGATTAAAGAGGCTCAAAGGGTTCACATTCACTTAAAGACTGATTGGAAGGATGCTGGCTGTGGGGGGCTTCTGTGAGAAATTACTTCTCTATAGTCGCCGTCATATCTTGCGTCCAGGGCAGATAACATTTGCTGTGATCTTTCTTAGCACAATTACAAATTTCAGGCTTTAGGATACGAACAAATAAATATACCACAGAGAAAACTAATAAATGCCATAGCATTGTTGAGTAAAGGATGAGAAGCAGAATAGTGATATGTGCTCTGTGAGAGCCAGGAATTCCATACCTTGTGCAATTGCTTCCAGATGTGCGCTGCTAGAATACTTATTGCTATAGAAAAATAATGTTCTTGATTAACAGGGCAGTTGTCAGAAAGGATCTGGGGCACCAGAGGAGTTCTCTGGTTGAATATTAACTGCTTCAGAGCCTGCAGTTCTATAGACTTATATAAATAAAAGACATTAGACCCCGGCTTTCCCACCTCTCAAAATGCCTGGTTGCAATTAATATAAAAAAGCAATACTTCAGCTTTACTCCATCAGTGATCTGTGTAATTAAACTGAATCAGGCTGAGTGATTTTTGCATAAATTTCCCCGTCCACATGAGATGCGGTTGCGGCCTGTTGCCTGCCATGTCAGATTAAAGCGAGGGCTTTCTAGCACTCGCTCTTCGGGTGACTGATGTCTTATTTACTTAAATGTAGCACTTTATTATTTAATGTATTTTTGAACAATTAGCACATAAACATTGTAAGCCTAGGAAAAGGTTTTGCTTACCACAGGTGGCCTATATTTCACATTTTGGCAGGCCTTATCTATCACAGACCCCCCTCCTCCACACACAGTGCTGAATGACTAGAAGAAGACATTTTAAGTTATGAGGTAACACAGCCCGATGAAACAGGCGATTATCAGGAGGAAAGCGTTCCTGTCTGCTCATCAGTGCAGGAATGAGACGAATTTACATGCATCAATCCCCTCCACCGTATGGGGATAAGTGATGGTTATTGATTCAATGATTCTGGGCTGTTTACATAGAAAGATTGTTTCACCGGATGAACAAGTGCTTTGCTTGTTTATCAGGTGATCTGCAGCACCTCTACACTGGCAGATTATGGGGAACGTTCATCCCCAATAATCTGCCCAGTGTAAACCCACACAGTACTGAAAGAAAAACATTAAATGGGTTGTCCGGGCTCAAGAAAGATCAAGTGAATGGGAGATGACCTGCAGTAACCCAGCAAGGCCACTGCCCAGTTGGTGGAGCCTTCTGCTTTTGGTTCCGTCCATTATGTTTTTTGAAGTGCTGGTGGTTGCCTGAGAACCCCCTGGTTTCCGATACCCACCAATCTGATATTGATGACCTCAGGACAGGTCATAGAGCCTAGAAAACCCCTTTAAATGGGTTTTCTGGATTACTATGGTATTTAACAGATATGCTTATATAGTTGCTTACCTCATGTACCCATGCTTACTTTTAATTTGGATTCTCCTGACCGCATTTCCTCAAAAAACAAATCACTCGTGTTTGTTTCCAAGGGTGTCAGTTTTAGAAATGGCAGCCCTAGGGGATACTTTTGTCCCTAACAGCCGGGAGAACAGCCCAGCTATTAGTCTGGGGCTAGTAGTGCAGGTAGGCCTACATAATTAGTGGTTATAGGGGATTCCATAATCAGAAAGATGGATAGAATAACTTGTCACCAAGACCACCACAACTAAATGGTTTTCTGTCTCCCTGGTGCCAGGGTTTGGCATGTGGTGAAACGGGTGGATAAATTACTGGGAGGGGCAGGGGATGACCGAGCTGTTGTGGTTCATGTTGGTACTAATAACAAATTAAATGGTAGGTGGAAGGTCCTTAAGAATAATTTTTAAGAAATAGGCTTCAAGCTGAAGGGCAGGACCTCCATGGTAGTGTTCTCTGTAATACAGCCTGTGCCATATGCTACACAGAACCGTCAGTGGAACTTATGGAGTTAAGTGCACGGCTTAAGTCTTGGTGCAGAACAGAAGGGTTCAGGTTCCTAGACCACTAGGCTGACTTTTCACTGGGGTACAAACTGTTTTCCGCAGATGATTTGCACCTCAATGAAACAGTAGCTGCTGTGTTGGTGGAGCGAATTCTGGCTGGCGTGCCAATGAATGTAAACTACGGAAGAGGGGGGGAGGATTTGGCGATAAATATGGAAGAAGACAGGTTTTAGAGTGGGCAGAATAGATTGGTGGGGGGGGGGGGGGTGGATGGTAGTGAGAGGATTAGAAAACTCTGAAGGAGGCAAAAATGATCATAAAAAAGAAAAAAAAAATACATTTCCTAAAGGTGTAAAATTTGATGACAACTTAAAATGTAAGTTCACAAATTTCAAAAGTCTAGCAGGCAAAATGGGAGCACAGGAGGCCTTGGTACTGGAGAAACATATTGATGTAGTTGGTGTTGCTGAGACATGGCTGGACTCTTCTCATAATTGGGCTGTAAATCTTCAAGGTTTTACAGTCTTTAGAAATGATAGGGCTAACCACAAAGGTGGCAGTGTATGTCTGTATAGTAGAAGTGATAAGAAAGTAAGTGTAAAATAAACAATTGTGAATGACAGTTGTGAGGATATTGAAACCTTGTAGGTGGCATTACAGAAGGAAGAAAATAATGAAAAAAATAATTCTTGGTGTGATCTATAGACCCCCCAATATCACTGCGGGCGGCGCAGGCTGGCACAGTGCTGATAATGGGAGCATGGTTCTGTCTCTGCTGCAAAAGGGAGAAAATTCCTCAGCTTTTTGCAGGATAATTTTATTGGTCAGTTTATAGAAGATCCTACTAGATGCTCTGCTGGATCTAGTCATTTCTAACAATGCCGAGCTTGTGAGAAATGTCACTGTCCATAAAAACCTTGGTAACAGTGACCACAATATAATTATATTGCAACTAAACTGTAAAAAAACTCACTCGGGTCAGTAGGGCAAAAACACTTAATTTTAAAAAGGCAAATTTTCCAGGGTTGAGCGCTGCACTTTAGGACATGGGAGCAACTATTGTCACATAATGACACTAATGCTAAATGGGAGTGCTTTAAATCTACTTTGGAGAAGTATATTGTTCAGTACATTCCTAGAAGTAACAAGTAGCAGCAAACAAAATTAAACCCCACATGGCTTACAAATAGTGTCAAAAGGACAATAAATGACAAAGAGAGGACCTTTAAGAAATACAAATCTGAGGGATCAGCTGTGGCCTTTGAAAATGCTGAAGAACTAAATAAATGATTTAAGGGGGTTACAAAATCAGCTGACATACAGGGGACCAAAGAAAGTAAGACCATCCCCAAAACATTCTTCAAATACATGAAGGCCAAAAAAATAAACTCAGAACATGTAGGGCACCTAAATGATGGCAACGGGGTGTTGGTCACTGGGGTTTAAGAGAAGGCAGAACTTCTAAATGTTTTTTTTAAGCTCTGTATATACAAAAGAAGAGAGGGCATCTCATAACGGTGGTGCCACTGGTGTAAATACCTCAAATAAAATACTTAACTGGCTGACTGTAGATATGGTCCTTTATATGCTAAAAAAAATAAAAGTGAACAAGGCCCTAGGTCCAGATGGATTACACTCTAGATTTCTAAAGGAGCTCAGTTCAGTTATTGCTTTGCCTCTATTCAGAATATTTACAGATTCTTTAATGACAGGCATTGTGCCAGGGGGCTGGAGCAAGGCGAATGTGGTGCCCATTTTCAGAAAGGGTGCTAGGTCTTGACCAGGAAATTATAGACCAGTAAAACTTAACATCCATAGTGGGAAAAATGTTTGAGAGCCTTCTACGAGACTACATACAGGATTATGTAACAGTAAATAATATAATAAGTGATAGACAACATGGTTTTACTAAGAACAGAAGCTGTCAAACTACCGGTAATCTGATTTGTTTTTATGAGGAGGTGAGTAGAACCTGGACAGAGGGAAGGCTGTCGATATTGTGTTTTTGGAATTTAAAAAGGTGTTTGATACTGTCCCGCATGGATGCCTTATGGGTTAATTGAGGTCTATTGGTTTAGAAAATTTTAATTGGATTTAAAATTGGCTTCAAGATCGTATCCAAAGAGTTGTGGTCAATGATTCCTACTCTGAATGGTCCCCGGTTATAAATGGTGTACCACTAGGTTCAGTGCAGTGTCTGCTATTATACAGTATAACTTCTTCATTATTGACTCCCCTAGAGCATCATACATTACAATAACAAATGCAATGGTTTTCTGTGGATATCTGTTACTAGACCAGGGGTAGGCAACCTCCGACATTCCAGCTGTTATGAAACTACAACTCCCAGCATGCATACTTGCTCTTCTCTTCTAAGAACTCACAAAGAAATGAATGGAGCATGCTAAGAATTTTAGTTTCACAACAGCTAGAGTGCCGAAGGTTGCTGATCCCTGATCTAGACCAAGAAAAAAATCAACATCAAGAGAAAAATAGAGCTGTCATAGTGACAGATAAAATCTTCCCTTACAGCAGCAGTAAACTGACAATGAATTACCTATCTGTAGAAGAGGTTTTTTTTCTCTGTGTTGACTGCTACAGAAGGACAATATTTAGCATTTAATTTTCTAAAGTATAATACTGCCAAAATGAAAAAGAAAAACAGGCAAACATTTAAAAAAAATGTTTTCGATGACTATTGAGTTTAAGAAAATACTTCATGCTGAAAGATGTGTCCATTTAAATATATCAGAGTTTATTTTTTTACTATCTTAAACTTAATGACACCTCTATATTATGATTAGAGATGAGCGAATTTCTCCAAAATTCGCAGAAGTTTCCGAAAAGATTCAATTTGATCCGAATTTATTAGTGGCGAATTGCGTTAAAAACAGCTATTTTCTGGCTGCAGAGAGACTGAATAGTGGTGTAGAACACTGTGCTTTGCAGTAACACACATAGGGAGTCTGCAATGTTAGTGAAATAATACTGTGTCAGTATGACATGCAGATGACAGGCGTCACTCTTAGAATCACTGCACACTTCACTTATTTGGACAGTTACGGGGCCAAAACTAACCAAATAACTCAAGTGTGAACTCAGCCTTACAGGTCAATATTATCGCCAGGTATAAGAATCGTGCAGAGGCCCAAAATCTTACTATGGTGTGAAAGAGCGCACTCCTTTTACATTGTCGTCAGCTGATCCCACATAGATGTCTACAGAACCTGTTCTATTAAATTCTTATACAAGTAGAGCCACCCTGACAGAGTGGAGAGGGTGTCAGCAGTAAAGTTGTGTTGACATCATTGATTATTTTGCCCTTCCTCTGATCAGTCAGAAAAATAACCCCAAAAAAATAGATCCTGTCTTTTGAGCATCCGCCTTTACTCAGTCAGCATTTGGTCAGTAATCCATCAGTATTGGAAAAGCAAAAAAAAATAAATAAATAGGAGTGGATCCAAAACAGTGATGACAGGTGAATGGAATATTTGCATGTCTTCTGTGTTTTGTACCCACTCCTGCTTTTGGCCCAGTGACATAGTGGTGAGGTGGCAGCAGCATGAGGGGACCACAGAGTGGCCCAATGACATAGTGTGGAGGTGGCAGCAAAAGGAGGCCACAGGGAGGCAAGGTGACATAGTGTGGAGGTGGCAGCATCAGCATGAGGAGTTCACAGACTGACAAGGTGACATAGTGTGGAGGTGGCAGCAGCAACATGAGGAAACCACAGAGTGGCTCAGAGACAGAGTTGTGAGTTGGCAGGTTTGGGTGAGGCAGCATGGATGATCTAATCTGATGCATCAGGCATTGGTGGATGGAAATCCTGGCTGATCCATGCCTGATTCATCTTGACAAAGGTCAGTCTCTCCCCATTTTGGGTGGAGACGCGAGTTCTCCTTGGGGTAACTATGGCACCCGCCGCACTAAACACCCACTCTAATGCCACAATACTGGCCGGGCAGGAGAGATTTTCCAGGGCAAACTCAGCCAGTTGCAGCCACAAATCCAGTTTGGCTGCCCAGTAGTCCAGCGGATCTTCAATGTGGGGTGGCAGGTTGCTGTTCAAGTATGCCACCACCTGCTGGTTCAGGTTCTGCTCCAAGTCTAGCTGCTGTTGCTGCTGGTGAGTAGTTTCTTCACTAGGCGGGTGAAGAAAGCTGATCATCAGCAACTCTAGACTCAAGCTGCTGCTGATGGAGCTGGTATTGCTCCTACCCCCCACCCGGCCTCAGTAGCCATGGCAGTGGAACGTGAGCGCAAAGGCCCCCCCCCGGTCAGACCTGCGAGGGCGCCGACACCATGTTCTTTCCGTTGTCAGTCACCATGGTTCTGATTTTGAGTGGTCGCGGAGAAAACCGCGACCACTCAATTTCTTGATGAAGGACACGGAGCAGTTTTTCCCCTGTGTGACTCCGTTCGCCCAGGCAAACGAGGTGTAGAACAGCGTGACACTGCCGTGCCCTGCACATGTGGCATGCTGGAGGAGCACTGTGAATTTTCCATGCAGTGGAGGCTGAGGACACGGTGGTGGATGAGGAGGCAGAGGCGGACATTGTTGCAGGACCAATGGCGTGAGAACGTAGAGGCAGAAGCGGCGTCATCTTGCCAAGTTGCTGGTGTGGCAGGGCAGGAACCACATTCACACAGTGGGCCGTAAAGGACATGTATTGTCCCTGACTGTAGTTACAGCTCCACACGTCGGCGCTGCCGTGCACTTTGGCAGACACTGAAAGGCTCGAGGACTAGCCCACCTTCTGTTCTACATATTTGTGCAGGGCTGGTATTGCCTTTTTGTCAAAGAAATGACGGCTTGGGACTCTCCTCCACCTTGGCTTGGCACAAGCCATAATTTCTCTAAAAGGTGCAGAGTCCACTACTTGGAAATGGAGGGACTGCATTACCAGCAACTTGGCCAGGAGCACATAGGATGACCACACAAGGAGGAGCAGGAGCCTCAGGACCGGCAGATGATGGGAAGGACAGACAGCTCCCTTCGGCTGAGGTGGTCGAGCCTTGACTGCCTGAAAGCGGGTGAGTGCCACAGGGTAAGGCAGGTTGCTGTGGCAGGCTGGACCACCACATCGGAGCCACGGTTCTCCCAGGCCATTTTATAGTGACGCTGCATATCTTAACAGAGTATTGGCACCCTGGCCAAGCTACAACTTCTGCCCACAGATTCGGCAAATGGCCATGTTCACCTCCTCTGGTGGCTTAACAAAAAACTGCCACACTGCCGAGTGGGTGATTTTACCCCCAACACTCCGCACTGACTGACTGCTACAGCCGCTGCCACAGTCAGTGATCCCCTGCAACACTACTTTCCGAGCAGGTAGGCTCCTGCGAAGTGGGTGGTCTAGCCCGGGCACGTTTGGCACCCGACCTCCCACTGCTGCCACCCTGCTGACTCCCGGCCACGCTACCAACTTGCTGGCTCCACCGCTGCCTGACGCACAAGCTGCCACCCTCTTCTCCCGATGTTGATGAAGCCCCTTCATCACCCGGCTCCCAATTGCGATCGGCTGCATCATCATTGAGTACTGTCTGCACGTCACTGATGTCCTCCTCAACGGTTTCCTCAAGAGCCTGACCGCCCGCAACACCAGCTCCCATGCCACTTTCCTCATTACTACTTGCCAGCCTACCGAAAGAAGTGGCGAATGTCTCTTCCAGATCTTGGCTCGGCAGTAGCTGCTGACTGTCATCTAGTACCTCGTCCTCACTGTATAGTGGAGCTGAGCCCACAGCATATAATACTTGTCTGGCTGAGGGAACACCACAAAAAAGGCTTTAAAACATATAACTGCATGGCAAATAAGACTTTTTTTCCACTAATACACCCCAAAAAAGGCTGTAATTTTGTCACTTCACCGCACAACAGCTAATAAGACTTTTTTTAAAATCAAACTAAGGCTACTTTAACACTGGAGTTTCTGGGTCCGTTTGTGAGATCCGTTTCAGGGCTCTCACAAGCGGCCCAAAACGGATCAGTTTAGCCCCAGTGCATTCTGAATGGCCAATCAGTTTGGCTCCATTGCGCCTCCATTCCTCCCTGGAGGTGGACACCAAAATGCTGCTTGCAGCGTTTTGGTGTCCGCCTGACGATGCGGAGCCAAACGGATCCGTCCTGGCTTACAATGTAAGTCAATGGGGACGGATCCGTTTTCACTGACACAATATGGTGCAATTGAAAACGTTTTGACTTCGACTTTTTTTTAAAGAATAATGCAAACGGATCCATTCTGAACGGATATGTGTTTGCATTATCAGTGCGGATCCGTCTGTGCAGATACAAAACAGATCCGCACCGAACGCAGGTGTGAAAGTAGCTTTATATATCCTAAAAAAGGTTGTAATTTTGTCACTTCACTGCACAACAAGCCTTTTTTTCCACTAATACACCCCCAAAAAGGCTTTAGAACATATAACTGCACCGCTGAATGGCTAATAACAATTTTTTTTAAACTAATACACCCCAAAAAGGTTGTAATTTTGTTACTTCACTGCACATCTGCTAACATGCCTTTTTTCCACTATTATACCACAAAAAAAAAGGCTTTAGAACATATAACTGCACCGCTGAACGGCAAATAAGCCCTTTTTTGACTAATACACCCCAAAAAAGGCTTTAGGACATAAAAATACACTGCACAACAGTTAATAAGATGTAGAAATATTTCCTAGTAATAAACCCTGTTAATGGCTGTATCAAACATCACTTGCACCCCAATAACCAGAACAGTTTGCTGGAATTACAGAGCTGTATAATGGCAATTTGGATCCCCAGTCAGTGCAGCAAGGTGTAATAGGATTGCTCCTATTACCCAGGCTGCACACTCCCCTATTGGACCCTGTTCTCCTTTTAGGCTGGGTTCACACGGGTGTTGCGGGTGACGTGCGGGAACAGATGCAGGTGCGTTGCGGAAAAATGCACAATTTTTCCCCACAAGTTCAAAGCATTTTAATGCGTTTTGCACGCACGTGATAAAAAAATGTTCATGTTTGGTACCCAGACCCGAACCCGGACTTCTTCAAAGAAGTTCGGGTTTGGGTTAGGTGTTCTGTACATTTTATTATTTTCCCTTATAATATGGTTATAAGGGAAAATAATAGCATACTTAATACAGAATGCTTAGTAAACTGTCTATTAACCCCTTAAGGACCAGGCTCATTTTCACCTTAAGGACCAGGCCATTTTTTGCAAATCTGACCAGTGTCACTTTAAGTGCTCATAACTTTAAAACGCTTCGACTTACCCAGGCCGTTCTGAGATTGTTTTTTCGTCACATATTGTACTTCATGACACTGCTAAAATTGGGTCAAAAAAGTTAATTTTTTTGCATAAAAAAATACATTTTTTACCAAAAATTTTGAAAAATTAGCAAATTTCAAAGTTTCAGTTTCTCTACTTCTGTAATACATAGTAATACCCCCAAAAATTGTGATGACTTTACATTCCCCATATGTCTACTTCATGTTTGAATTGTTTTGGGAATGATATTTTATTTTTTGGGGATGTTACAATGCTTAGAAGTTTAGAAGCAAAATTTGAAATTTTTGAGAAATCTTCAAAATCCCACTTTTTATGGACCAGTTCAGGTTTGCAGTCATATTGTGAGGCTTAGATAATAGAAACCTCCCAAAAATGACCCCATTCTAGAAACTACACCCCTCAAGGTATTCAAAACTGTTTTTTCAAACTTTATTAACCCTTTAGGTCTTCCACAAGAGTTGATGGCAGATGGAGAAACAATTTTGAAATTTCTATTTTTTGGAAAATTTTCCAATATAATCAATTTTTTCCAGGAGTAAAACAAGGGTTAACTGCCAAACAACACTCAAAATGGGTTGCCCTGATTCTGTAGTTTGCAGAAACACCCCATATGTGGTCGTAAACTACTGTTTGGCCGAACGGTAGCACATAGAAGGAGGGGAACACCATATGGGTTTTGGAAGGCAGATTTTGCAGGACTGGTTTTGTTTATACCATGTCCCATTTGAAGCCCCCTGTTGCACCCCTAGAATAGAAATTTCAAAAAAGTGACTCCATCTAAGAAAGTACACCCCTCAAGGTATTCAAAACTGGGTTTACAAACTTTGTTAACCCTTTAGGTGTTCCACAAGAGTTAATGGCAGATGGAGAAACAATTTTGAAATTTCTATTTTTTGGAAAATTTTCCAATATAATCAATTTTTTCCAGGAGTAAAACAAGGGTTAACTGCCAAACAACACTCAAAATGGGTTGCCCTGATTCTGTAGTTTGCAGAAACACCCCATATGTGGTCGTAAACTACTGTTTGGCCGAACGGTAGCACATAGAAGGAGGGGAACACCATATGGGTTTTGGAAGGCAGATTTTGCAGGACTGGTTTTGTTTATACCATGTCCCATTTGAAGCCCCCTGTTGCACCCCTAGAATAGAAATTTCAAAAAAGTGACTCCATCTAAGAAAGTACACCCCTCAAGGTATTCAAAACTGGGTTTACAAACTTTGTTAACCCTTTAGGTGTTCCACAAGAGTTAATGGCAGATGGAGAAACAATTTTGAAATTTCTATTTTTTGGAAAATTTTCCAATATAATCAATTTTTTCCAGGAGTAAAACAAGGGTTAACTGCCAAACAACACTCAAAATGGGTTGCCCTGAATCTGTAGTTTGCAGAAACACCCCATATGTGGTCGTAAACTACTGTTTGGCCGAACGGTAGCACATAGAAGGAGGGGAACACCATATGGGTTTTGGAAGGCAGATTTTGCAGGACTGGTTTTGTTTATACCATGTCCCATTTGAAGCCCCCTGTTGCACCCCTAGAATAGAAATTTCAAAAAAGTGACTCCATCTAAGAAAGTACACCCCTCAAGGTATTCAAAACTGGGTTTACAAACTTTGTTAACCCTTTAGGTGTTCCACAAGAGTTAATGGCAGATGGAGAAACAATTTTGAAATTTCTATTTTTTGGAAAATTTTCCAATATAATCAATTTTTTCCAGGAGTAAAACAAGGGTTAACTGCCAAACAACACTCAAAATGGGTTGCCCTGATTCTGTAGTTTGCAAAAACACCCCATATGTGGTCGTAAACTACTGTTTGGCCGAACGGTAGCACATAGAAGGAGGGGAACACCATATGGGTTTTGGAAGGCAGATTTTGCAGGACTGGTTTTGTTTATACCATGTCCCATTTGAAGCCCCCTGTTGCACCCCTAGAATAGAAATTTCAAAAAAGTGACTCCATCTAAGAAAGTACACCCCTCAAGGTATTCAAAACTGGGTTTACAAACTTTGTTAACCCTTTAGGTGTTCCACAAGAGTTAATGGCAGATGGAGAAACAATTTAGAAATTTCTATTTTTTGGAAAATTTTCCAATATAATCAATTTTTTCCAGGAGTAAAACAAGGGTTAACTGCCAAACAACACTCAAAATGGGTTGCCCTGATTCTGTAGTTTGCAAAAACACCCCATATGTGGTCGTAAACTACTGTTTGGCTAAACGGCAGGACATAGAAGAAGGGGAACGCCATACGGTTTTTGGAAGGCAGATTTTGCTGGACTGGTTTATTTACACCATGTACCCTTTCAAGCCCCCTGATGCACCCCTAGAGTAGAAACTCCATAAAAGTGACCCCATCTAGGAAACTACGGGATAAGGTGGTTGTTGTTTTGGGACAATTTTTGGGGTAAATTAGATTTTTGGTTGCTCTATATTACTCTTTTTTGAGGCAATGTAACAAAAAAATGTAATACTAAAATTGTTTCTACATTCGCTATTTAGTTTTGTGGAACACCTAAAGGGTTAACATAGTTTGTAAAGTAATTTTTGAATACCTTGAGGGGTGTAGTTTCTTAGATGGGGTCACTTTTTTGGAGTTTCTAGTCTAGGCTACATCAGGGGGGGCTTCTAATGGGACATGGTGTAAAAAAAAAAAACTGTCCATCAAAATCTACCTTCCAGAAACCGTATGGAGTTCCCTTCGTTCTATGCCCTGCCGTGCGGCTATATAGCCATTTACGACCACATATGGGGTGTTTCTGCAAACTACAGAATTGGGGCAATAAATGTTTAGTTTTGTTTGGCTGTTAACCCTTGCTTTATTACCGGCAAAATGGATTTAAATTTAAATTTTGCCCAAAAATAGGTGTTTTGGCACCGTTTTTATTTTATATTTTTAACACCGTTCATCCGAGGCGTTTGGTAAAAAGTTATTTTTATAGCGACGACTTTTACGCACGCGACGATGCCCAATATGTATGGCTCTCAGACTTTGGAGACACTAAGCAGGCATCCTAAAACTGCGGCCCTCCAGATGTTGTAAAACTACAATTCCCACCATGCCCTGATGATGGCTGTAGGTTGTCTGGGCATGCTGGGAGTTATAGTTTTACAACATCTGGAGGGCCGCAGTTTGAGGATGCCTGCACTAAAACTAATATTTTTTGGGGAAAGAAAAATTGTTTTCGTGTCTCCAAAGTCTGAGAGCCATAGTGTTTTATGTTCTCTAGTGAACTGTTGGGGATTATAAAAATTTAGTACTCCATGGAAGTGTGATACTCCCTGAAGCAATCGATAATGCAGAGGCCCGGATGATCGGGGCACGTGTCACATTGAGTTGTGGTGTCCTTCCGTATCCCCCTCTTGTGACACACTCTGCACTTTTTTTGGGTTCGTCCCTTCTTTCCAGTATGGGGGACCACACCTGGAAAGTGTTGGCCAGGGACGATCCGGGCGCCTCCAGTTCCCGAGGTACTCCGGCCTGCTCTTTCCCGGTCCGAAAAGATCAGGTCTTTGAGGACTGCCTCATAGAATTGGAGGAATGTCCCTGTGCTGCCAGCGCTTCGGGATAGTACAAAAGAGTTGTACATGGCAACCTGCACCATGTAGACCGCAACTTTTTTGTACCATGCCCGGGTTTTGCGCATGGCGTTATATGGCGTGAGGACTTGATCAGAGAGATCAACTCCTCCCATATACCGATTGTAGTCGACGATACAATCGGGCTTGAGGACCGTTGCCGCGGTACCTCGCACAGGGACTGGGGTGGTGCTGTTACCGTGGATTGTGGACAGCATAAGGACATCCCTCTTGTCCTTATACCTGACCAGCAACAGGTTTCCACTGGTAAGTGCACGGGTCTCACCCCTGGGGATAGGTACCTGGAGGGGGTAGGCAGGGAGGCCGCGTTGATTTTTCCGCACGGTCCCACAAGCGAACGTGGATCTGGCGGCAAGGGACCTGAACAAGGGAATGCTGGTATAAAAGTTGTCCACGTACAAGTGGTAACCCTTATCCAGCAGTGGGTACATAAGGTCCCACACGAGTTTCCCGGTAACACCCAGAGTGGGGGGACATTCTGGTGGTTGAATCCGGGAATCTCGCCCCTCGTACACACGAAATTTGTAAGTGTACCCTGAGGTACTCTCACAAATTTTGTATAGCTTCACGCCATACCTCGCCCGCTTTGTGGGAATGTATTGGCGGAAACTGAGTCTCCCCTTGAACGCAACGAGAGACTCATCAACCGCGACCTCCCTTCCAGGTACGTAGGCCTGCTGAAATGTGGCCCCAAAGTGATCGATGACCGGCCGTATCTTGTACAGCCGGTCATAGGCAGGATCACCTCGGGGGGGACATGCTGCATTATCGGAATAATGCAGACATTTCCGGATGGCCTCAAACCGGTGACGTGTCATGACCATACTGTACAGTGGGGTCTGGTATAGGACGTCCCCACTCCAGTATTGCCTGACACTGGGTTTTTGGACTAGACCCATATGCAGCACGAGGCCCCAAAATGTCCTCATCTCGGCTGCACTGACCGGCGTCCAGCCACCGGGTCTAGCCAAAACTGAGCCTGGGTTTTGAGCGACGAACTGTTGGGCGTACAGATTCGTCTGCTCCACCATCAAATTCACCAGTGGGTTACTGAAAAAAAAACTAAAAAAGTCTATTTCAGTAAACCCCACTGTGGGAATCTGGATTCCAGGATTGCCAGCGAAATCCGGAATCTCAGGCTCAAAGTCCACTGGGGGACACCAGCTAAGTTCATCGGCAGGGGGCTCCGGTGAACTTATTTGGTGGGCCGGGAAACCAGTACGAACCCCAGGGCGGCTCGTACTAGGGTGGGCCACAGGATCCCTAGCATGTGTGGCCCCTGGCTCCGCCTGGCGGCGTCTCCGCTGCCTTGGTGGCTCATCGTCATCCGATGATGATGAGGAGGATGCGGATGACAAAAGGAACGTGGGGTCATCCTCATCCTCACTGGGGCTCTCAGAGTCGGAGGCAATCTGGGCATATGCCTCCTCGGCTGAGAACACCCGGCGGGCCATGGGTGTGTGTGTGTGCGTGTGTATGTGCGTGCGTGTAAACCTTTATTCTATGTGCGTGTGTGTGGGGGCACGGGTGTTCACGTACTAAAAAGTCCAGGCAAAAAAAATGTGTTAGGAAAAAAAAAAAAAAAAAAAGTTCAAACTTGCTGATCTGCGGTTCAACGCTGATCAGCGGTCGGTGGGGTGGTGGGGCGGGCGATGCGCTAACAGTGGACGGACGCTAAAAAGTGCCGGCCAGTCAGCGCACGCAGAAAAAAAAAAATGTGGTGGTGGGGGAAGGGTCTGGTGGTGGGGGGAGGGGGTTGGTGGGTGGGGGGGGGGGCTGGTGGTGGGGGGGGGGGCTGGTGGTGGGGGGGATGCGGGGGGGGCAAGTGGCGTGGGGTCTGGGGTCTGAAAGTTGTAAAAAAAAAAAGTTTGGAATAAATGTGTTTTTTTTTTTTTTTTTTTTTCTAACTTTTCCCTTCTTTCCCTGCCTAACGGTGCCTCTCCCTCACTGACCCTAACCTACCTGGGTGGCGATGGGTGCAGGAGGGTGATGGATGCCGATTTAGGGGGACACAGGAGCTGGTGCTGGACGATGCTGCACGGTCAGGGTGCTGGACAGGAAGAGGAGGGGAGAGAGGAGCGCAGGAAGTTTGAATCTCGCGCCTCTCTCCCCTGCACCAATCAGCACCCTGGACAGCGGCGTTCAGCACCAGGGCCAGCTCCGCCTCTGCAAATCCTCGGACTGCGATTGGTGGTGTAAAATTACGCCACCGATCGCAGTCTTTTTCCGGTTCATCGGGTCACAGGACACCCGAATGGACCGGAAACGCAGAAAACCGCAGGTCTGAATTGACCTGCGGTTTTCTGCGATCGCCGATACGGGGGGGTCCAATGACCCCCCCCCCTGCGTTGTTACGGGATGCCGGCTGAATGATTTCAGCCGGCGTCCCGTTCCGATTAACCCCTGCGGCGCCGGAATGCAGATTTTAAGTCAGGACGTACCGGTACGTCCTCGGTCCTTAAGGACTCGGGAAATAGGGCGTACCGGTACGTCCTCGGTCCTTAAGGGGTTAAGGGGTTAAAAATAATGAACAAATTTAACTCACCCCATTCTTCTTCTTTCTTCAGGACCTGGGTAAAGGACCTTTGATGACGTCACTGCGCTCATTACATGGTCCATCACCATGGTGATGGATTATGTGATGGACCATGTGATGAGCACAGTGACGTCATCAAAGGTCCTTTACCCAGGTCCTGAAGAAAGAAGAGGAGATCCGCTACGCGACCAAGTGGATGGGGTGAGTTAAATTTGCTTATTATTTTTTAACCCATCCATCCCTAATTTACTTAGCATTCTGTATTAAGAGTGCTATTATTTCCCTTATAACCATGTTTTAAGGGAAAATAATAAAGATCGGGTCCCCATCCCGATCGTCTCCTTAGCAACCATGCGTGAAAATCGTACCGCATCCGCACTTGCTTGCGGATGCTTGTGATTTTCACGCAGCCCCATTCACTTCTATAGGGCCTGTGTTGCGTGAAAAACACACAATAAAGAGCATGCTGCGATTTTCACTCAACACACAAGTGATGCGTGAAAATCACCGCTCATGTGCACAACCCCATAGAAATGAATAAATACGGATTCAGTGCGGGTGCAATGCGTTCACCTCACGCATTGCACCTGCACGGAAAACTCGCCCGTGTGGAAGAGGCCTTATAGTGTGGAATAATTCCTCCCTATCCTTTCCCTACACTTCTAATAATCTTTCCCTGAACTTCTATTCAGCCCAAAAAAAAGTCTTTTCTACCACTGTCCCTAGCGCCTGCTATCATCTCTCCCTGCACTAATTACACTGAAAAATGGCTGAATCCAAGATGGCTGAGGCTATTTATCGGGCTATGATATCACAGGGCTGGCTGGCTGCTGATTGGCTGCATGCATGGCATTGTGGGTGATCCCTTGTTCCCAGAGTTCCTTGCTCCATGTCCTAACATGTGCAGCAGCCATTTTAGGAAAAAATGTGATTCGTTACCACTAGAGTTGAGCGAACACCTGGATGTTCGGGTTCGAGAAGTTCGGCCGAACATCCCGGAAATGTTCGGGTTCGGGATCCGAACCCGATCCGAACTTCGTCCCGAACCCGAACCCCATTGAAGTCAATGGGGACCCGAACTTTTCGGCACTAAAAAGGCTGTAAAACAGCCCAGGAAAGAGCTAGAGGGCTGCAAAAGGCAGCAACATGTAGGTAAATCCCCTGCAAACAAATGTGGATAGGGAAATGAATTAAAATAAAAATTAAATAAATAAAAATTAACCAAAATCAATTGGAGAGAGGTTCCATAGCAGAGAATCTGGCTTCCCGTCACCCACCACTGGAACAGTCCATTCTCAGATATTTAGGCCCCGGCACCCAGGCAGAGGAGAGAGGTCCCGTAACAGAGAATCTGTCTTCATGTCAGCAGAGAATTAGTCTGCATGTCATAGCAGAGAATGAGGCTTCACGTCAGCCACCACTGCAACAGTCCATTGGCATATATTTAGGCCCAGCACCCAGGCAGAGGAGGGAGGTCCCGTAACAGAGAATCTGTCTTCATGTCAGCAGAGAATTAGTCTGCATGTCATAGCAGAGAATGAGGCTTCACGTCAGCCACCACTGCAACAGTCCATTGGCATATATTTAGGCCCAGCACACACACAGGCAGAGGAGAGAGGTCCCGTAACAGAGAATCTGGCTTCATGTCAGCAGAGAATCAGTCTGCATGTCATAGCAGAGAATGAGGCTTCACGTCAGCCACCACTGCAACAGTCCATTGGCATATATTTAGGCCCAGCACACACACAGGCAGAGGAGAGAGGTCCCGTAACAGAGAATCTGGCTTCATGTCAGCAGAGAATCAGTCTGCATGTCATAGCAGAGAATGAGGCTTCACGTCAGCCACCACTGCAACAGTCCATTGGCATATATTTAGGCCCAGCACCCAGGCAGAGGAGGGAGGTCCCGTAACAGAGAATCTGTCTTCATGTCAGCAGAGAATTAGTCTGCATGTCATAGCAGAGAATGAGGCTTCACGTCAGCCACCACTGCAACAGTCCATTGGCATATATTTAGGCCCAGCACACACACAGGCAGAGGAGAGAGGTCCCGTAACAGAGAATCTGGCTTCATGTCAGCAGAGAATCAGTCTGCATGTCATAGCAGAGAATGAGGCTTCACATCAGCCACCACTGCAACAGTCCATTGGCATATATTTAGGCCCAGCACACACACAGGCAGAGGAGAGAGGTCCCGTAACAGAGAATCTGGCTTCATGTCAGCAGAGAATCAGTCTGCATGTCATAGCAGAGAATGAGGCTTCACGTCAGCCACCACTGCAACAGTCCATTGGCATATATTTAGGCCCAGCACCCAGGCAGAGGAGGGAGGTCCCGTAACAGAGAATCTGTCTTCATGTCAGCAGAGAATTAGTCTGCATGTCATAGCAGAGAATGAGGCTTCACGTCAGCCACCACTGCAACAGTCCATTGGCATATATTTAGGCCCAGCACCCAGGCAGAGGAGGGAGGTCCCGTAACAGAGAATCTGTCTTCATGTCAGCAGAGAATTAGTCTGCATGTCATAGCAGAGAATGAGGCTTCACGTCAGCCACCACTGGAACAGTCCATTCTCAGATATTTAGGCCCCGGCACCCAGGCAGAGGAGAGAGGTCCCGTAACAGAGAATCTGTCTTCATGTCAGCAGAGAATTAGTCTGCATGTCATAGCAGAGAATGAGGCTTCACGTCAGCCACCACTGCAACAGTCCATTGGCATATATTTAGGCCCAGCACCCAGGCAGAGGAGAGAGGTCCCGTAACAGACAATCTGGCTTCATGTCAGCAGAGAATCAGTCTGCATGTCATAGCAGAGAATCAGGCTTCACGTCACCCACCACTGCAACAGTCCATTGTCATAAATTTAGGCCCAGCACTAGTGTTGAGCGGCATGTCCCATATTCGAATTCGCGAAATTTTGTGAATATTCGAAAGAATATTCGTAAAATATTCGCGATTATTCAAATTCGTTATTATTTCGCATATGCGATAATTCGAATTATCGCATAATACATATGCTATGCAAAATTCACATGTGCGCTAATGAAATCGCCTTACGAAGATTCGCAACTCAATTCAATCACTAATGTATGAATGCAATGCCCTTTGCCTCTGTTCTGGGACAAGTGTAGATATTCGCATGTGCGCTAATAAAATCGCCTTACGAAGATTCGCACCTCAATCACTTTCTAGGGAATGTGAGACTTTTGGGAATCAATCGAGATACAGTGGGGGGTGATGACAGTAGTTGACAGAGTACAGATCAATGTAATCTGTAAGGTGGAAAGTAAAATAAAAAATACGAATATTCGTAAATCGAATTTTACGAAGTTCTACGTATTCGCGAATATGGTGCTATACTATATGAATGCACAGGCCTTTGCCTCTCTGTTCTGGGGACAAGTGTAGATATTTGCATTTGCGTTAATAAAATCGCCTTACGAAGATTCGCAGCTCAATTCAATCACTAATGTATGAATGCAAAGCCCTTTGCCTCTGTTCTGGGACAAGTGTAGATATTCGCATGTGCGCTAATAAAATCGCCTTACGAAGATTCGCAACTCAATTCACTAATGTATGAATGCAAAGCCCTTTGCCTCTGTTCTGGGACGTGCCGATATTCGCATGTGCGCTAATAAAATCGCCTTACGAAGATTCGCGCCTCAATCACTTTCTAGGCAATGTGAGTAAGATCTGAGCTGTTGGACCTTTGGGAAACAATCAATTATATGTGTACTGTAATTTTGTGGGGGGGGGGGGGGGAACAAAAAACGAATATTCGTTTTTACGAATATATAGCACTATATTCGAAATATTCGCGAAATCGCGAAGTTGCGATATTCGCGAAAAAAATTTGCTTTTCGAATATTCGCGCTCAACACTACCCAGCACCCAGGCAGAGGAGAGAGGTCCCGTAACAGAGAATCTGGCTTCATGTCAGCAGAGAATCAGTCTTCATATCATAGCAGAGAATCAGGCTTCACGTCACCCACCACTGTAAGAGTCAATTTTCATAAATTTAGGCCCAGAACCCAGGCAGAGGAGAAAGGTCCCGTAACAGACAATCTGGCTTCATGTCAGCAGAGAATCAGTCTTCATATCATAGCAGAGAATCAGGCTTCACGTCACCCACCACTGCAACAGTCAATTGTCATAAATTTAGGCCCAGCACCCAGGCAGAGGAGAGAGCTCCCGTAACAGAGGATCTGGCTTCATGTCAGCAGAGAATCAGTCTGCATGTCATAGCAGAGAATGAGGCTTCACGTCACCCACCACTGCAACAGTCCATTGGCATATATTTAGGCCTAGCACACAGGCAGAGCAGAGAGGTCCCGTAACAGACAATCTGGCTTCATGTCAGCAGAGAATCAGTCTGCATGTCATAGCAGAGAATGAGGCTTCACGTCACCCACCACTGCAACAGTCCATTGGCATATATTTAGGCCTAGCACACAGGCAGAGCAGAGAGGTCCCGTAACAGACAATCTGGCTTCATGTCAGCAGAGAATCAGTCTGCATGTCATAGCAGAGAATGAGGCTTCACGTCACCCACCACTGCAACAGTCCATTGGCATATATTTAGGCCTAGCACACAGGCAGAGCAGAGAGGTCCCGTAACAGACAATCTGGCTTCATGACAGCAGAGAATTAGTCTGCATGTCATAGCAGAGAATGAGGCTTCACGTCAGCCACCACTGCAACAGTCCATTGGCATATATTTAGGCCCAGCACCCAGGCAGAGGAGAGAGGTCCCGTAACAGACAATCTGGCTTCATGTCAGCAGAGAATTAGTCTGCATGTCATAGCAGAGAATCAGGCTTCACGTCAGCCACCACTGCAACAGTCCATTGTCATAAATTTAGGCCCAGCACCCAGGCAGAGGAGAGAGGTCCCGTAACAGACAATCTGGCTTCATGTCAGCAGAGAATTAGTCTGCATGTCATAGCAGAGAATGAGGCTTCACGTCAGCCACCACTGCAACAGTCCATTGGCATATATTTAGGCCTAGCACACAGGCAGAGCAGAGAGGTCCCGTAACAGACAATCTGGCTTCATGACAGCAGAGAATCAGTCTGCATGTCATAGCAGAGAATCAGGCTTCACGTCAGCCACCACTGCAACAGTCCATTGTCATAAATTTAGGCCCAGCACCCAGGCAGAGGAGAGAGGTCCCGTAACAGAGAATCTGGCTTCATGTCAGCAGAGAATCAGTCTTCATATCATAGCAGAGAATCAGGCTTCACGTCACCCACCACTGTAAGAGTCAATTTTCATAAATTTAGGCCCAGAACCCAGGCAGAGGAGAAAGGTCCCGTAACAGACAATCTGGCTTCATGTCAGCAGAGAATCAGTCTTCATATCATAGCAGAGAATCAGGCTTCACGTCACCCACCACTGCAACAGTCAATTTTCATAAATTTAGGCCCAGAACCCAGGCAGAGGAGAAAGGTCCCGTAACAGACAATCTGGCTTCATGTCAGCAGAGAATCAGTCTTCATATCATAGCAGAGAATCAGGCTTCACGTCACCCACCACTGCAACAGTCAATTGTCATAAATTTAGGCCCAGCACCCAGGCAGAGGAGAGAGCTCCCGTAACAGAGGATCTGGCTTCATGTCAGCAGAGAATCAGTGTTCATGTCATAGCAGAGAATGAGGCTTCACGTCACCCACCACTGCAACAGTCCATTGGCATATATTTAGGCCTAGCACACAGGCAGAGGAGAGGTTCATTCAACTTTGGGTAGCCTCGCAATATAATGGTAAAATGAAAATAAAAATAGGATTGAATGAGGAAGTGCCCTGGAGTCCAATAATATATGGTTATGGGGAGGTAGTTAATGTCTAATCTGGACAAGGGACGGACAGGTCCTGTGGGATCCATGCCTGGTTCATTTTTATGAACGTCAGCTTGTCCACATTGGCTGTAGACAGGCGGCTGCGTTTGTCTGTAATGACGCCCCCTGCCGTGCTGAATACACGTTCAGACAAAACGCTGGCTGCCGGGCAGGCCAGCACCTCCAAGGCATAAAAGGCTAGCTCTGGCCACGTGGACAATTTAGAGACCCAGAAGTTGAATGGGGCCGAACCATCAGTCAGTACGTGGAGGGGTGTGCACACGTACTGTTCCACCATGTTAGTGAAATGTTGCCTCCTGCTAACACGTTGCGTATCAGGTGGTGGTGCAGTTAGCTGTGGCGTGTTGACAAAAGTTTTCCACATCTCTGCCATGCTAACCCTGCCCTCAGAGGAGCTGGCCGTGACACAGCTGCCTTGGCGACCTCTTGCTCCTCCTCTGCCTTGGCCTTGGGCTTCCACTTGTTCCCCTGTGACATTTGGGAATGCTCTCAGTAGCGTGTCTACCAACGTGCGCTTGTACTCGCGCATCTTCCTATCACGCTCCAGTGCAGGAAGTAAGGTGGGCACATTGTCTTTGTAGCGTGGATCCAGCAGGGTGGCAACCCAGTAGTCCGCACAGGTTAAAATGTGGGCAACTCTGCTGTCGTTGCGCAGGCACTGCAGCATGTAGTCGCTCATGTGTGCCAGGCTGCCCAGGGATAAGGACAAGCTGTCCTCTGTGGGAGGCGTATCGTCATCGTCCTGCCTTTCCCCCCAGCCACGCACCAGTGATGGACCCGAGCTGCGTTGGGTGCCACCCCGCTGTGACCATGCTTCATCCTCATCCTCCTCCACCTCCTCCTCATCCTCGTCCTCCTCGTCCTCCAGTAGTGGGCCCTGGCTGGCCACATTTGTACCTGGCCTCTGCTGTTGCCAAAAACCTCCCTCTGAGTCACTTCGAAGAGACTGGCCTGAAAGTGCTAAAAATGACCCCTCTTCCTCATCCTCCTCCTCCTCCTCCTGGGCCACCTCCTCTTCCATCATCGCCCTAAGTGTTTTCTCAAGGAGACATAGAAGTGGTATTGTAACGCTGATAACGGTGTCATCGCCACTGGCCATGTTGGTGGAGTACTCGAAACAGCGCAACAGGGCACACAGGTCTCGCATGGAGGCCCAGTCATTGGTGGTGAAGTGGTGCTGTTCTGTAGTGCGACTGACCCGTGCGTGCTGCAGCTGAAACTCCACTATGGCCTGCTGCTGCTCGCACAGTCTGTCCAGCATGTGCAAGGTGGAGTTCCACCTGGTGGGCACGTCGCATATGAGGCGGTGAGCGGGAAGGCCGAAGTTACGCTGTAGCGCAGACAGGCGAGCAGCAGCAGGATGTGAACGCCGGAAGCGCGAACAGACGGCCCGCACTTTATGCAGCAGCTCTGACATGTCGGGGTAGTTGTGAATGAACTTCTGCACCACCAAATTCAGCACATGCGCCAAGCAAGGGATGTGCGTCAAATTGGCTAGTCCCAGAGCTGCAACGAGATTTCGCCCATTATCACACACCACCAGGCCGGGCTTGAGGCTCACCGGCAGCAACCACTCGTCGGTCTGTTGTTCTATACCCCGCCACAACTCCTGTGCGGTGTGGGGCCTGTCCCCCAAACATATGAGTTTCAGAATGGCCTGCTGACGTTTACCCCGGGCTGTGCTGAAGTTGGTGGTGAAGGTGTGTGGCTGACTGGATGAGCAGGTGGAAGAAGAGGAGGAGGAAGCCGAGAAGGAGGAGGTGGCAACAGGAGGCAAAGAATGTTGCCCTGCGATCCTTGGCGGCGGAAGGACGTGCGCCAAACAGCTCTCCGCCTGGGGCCCAGCTGCCACTACATTTACCCAGTGTGCAGTTAGGGAGATATAGCGTCCCTGGCCGTGCTTACTGGTCCACGTATCTGTGGTTAGGTGGACCTTGCTACAGATGGCGTTGCGCAGTGCACACTTGATTTTATCGGATACTTGGTTGTGCAGGGAAGGCACGGCTCTCTTGGAGAAGTAGTGCCGGCTGGGAACAACATACTGTGGGACAGCAAGCGACATGAGCTGTTTGAAGCTGTCTGTGTCCACCAGCCTAAATGACAGCATTTCATAGGCCAGTAGTTTAGAAATGCTGGCATTCAGGGCCAGGGATCGAGGGTGGCTAGGTGGGAATTTACGCTTTCTATCAAATGTTTGTGAGATGGAGAGCTGAACGCTGGCGTGTGACATGGTTGAGACGCTTGGTGACGGAGGTGGTGGTGGTGGTGTTGGTGGTACATCCCCTGTTTGCTGGGCGGCAGGTGCCAACGTTCCTCCAGAGGCGGAGGAAGAGGCCGAGGCGGCAGCAGCAGAATAGGCCGAGGCGGCAGCAGCAGAAGAGGTAGCAGGGGGAGCCTGAGTGACTTCCTTGGTTTTAAGGTGTTTACTCCACTGCAGTTCATGCTTTGCATGCAGGTGCCTGGTCATGCAGGTTGTGCTCAGGTTCAGAACGTTAATGCCTCGCTTCAGGCTCTGATGGCACAGCGTGCAAACCACTCGGGTCTTGTCGTCAGCACATTGTTTGAAGAAGTGCCATGCCAGGGAACTCCTTGAAGCTGCCTTTGGGGTGCTCGGTCCCAGATGGCGGCGGTCAGTAGCAGGCGGAGTCTCTTGGCGGCGGGTGTTCTGCTTTTGCCCACTGCTCCCTCTTTTGCTACGCTGTTGGCTCGGTCTCACCACTGCCTCTTCCTCCGAACTGTGAAAGTCAGTGGCACGACCTTCATTCCATGTGGGGTCTAGGACCTCATCGTCCCCTGCATCGTCTTCCACCCAGTCTTGATCCCTGACCTCCTGTTCAGTCTGCACACTGCAGAAAGACGCAGCAGTTGGCACCTGTGTTTCGTCATCATCAGAGACATGCTGAGGTGGTATTCCCATGTCCTCATCATCAGGAAACATAAGTGGTTGTGCGTCAGTGCATTCTATGTCTTTCACCGCTGGGGAAGGGCTAGGTGGATGCCCTTGGGAAACCCTGCCAGCGGAGTCTTCAAACAGCATAAGAGACTGCTGCATAACTTGAGGCTGAGACAGTTTCCCTGGTATGCATGGGGGTGATGTGACAGACTGATGGGGTTGGTTTTCAGGCGCCATCTGTGCGCTTTCTGCAGAAGACTGGGTGGGAGATAATGTGAACGTGCTGGATCCACTGTCGGCCACCCAATTGACTAATGCCTGTACCTGCTCAGGCCTTACCATCCTTAGAACGGCATTGGGCCCCACCATATATCGCTGTAAATTCTGGCGGCTACTGGGACCTGAGGTAGTTGGTACACTAGGACGTGTGGATGTGGCAGAACGGCCACGTCCTCTCCCAGCACCAGAGGGTCCACTAACACCACCACGACCATGTCCACGTCCGCGTCCCTTACTAGATGTTTTTCTCATTGTTATGGTTCACCACAACAACAAATATATTATTTGGCCCAATGTATTGTATTCAAATTCAGCGGGATATAAATTTGAGGCCTAGTATTTAGGCGCTGGGTGACCGGTATGGATTTAGTGACAGAATTAGACTTGGAAATGCACAGAAGCGTGTGTGTGTGAAGTTATTCTGAATGACCCAATGTGCACCTTGAATATTATATACCCTTTTAGGGATAGATTTCAAATAGCTCTGATATAGCAGAAACCACTAAATTATGAAATTGCTAAATTGGGAATTGTACTTCAACCCAGAACAAAAAATGTGCTTTGACGGACACTAAATATCTTGCCCAGCAACAACAGTACAACGGTGGGTAACGAGAGATTTAGAGGGAATTAAATTTGAGGCCTAGTATTTAGGCGCTGGGTCACCGGTATGGATTTAGTGACAGAATTAGACTTGGAAATACACAGTAGCGGGTGTGTGTGAAGTTATTCTGAATGACCCTATGTGCACCTTCAATATTATATACCCTTTTAGGGATAGATTTCAAATAGCTCTGATATAGCAGAAACCACTAAATTATGAAATTGCTAAATTGGGAATTGTACTTCAACCCAGAACAAAAAATGTGCTTTGACGGACACTAAATATCTTGCCCAGCAACAACAGTACAGCGGTGGGTAACGAGAGATTTAGAGGGAATTAAATTTGAGGCCTAGTATTTAGGCGCTGGGTCACCGGTATGGATTTAGTGACAGAATTAGACTTGGAAATACACAGTAGCGGGTGTGTGTGAAGTTACTCTGAATGACCCTATGTGCACCTTCAATATTATATACCCTTTTTGGGATAGATTTCAAAGAGCTCTGATATAGCAGGAACCACTAAATTATGAAATTGCTAAATTGGGAATTGTATTTCAACCCAGAACAAGAAATGTGCTTGAACGGACACTAAATAACTCGCCCAGCTACAGCACTAGGGACAGATTTAGCTGGATATAAATTTGAGGCCTAGTATTTAGGCGCTGGGTGACAGGTATGGGTTTAGTGACAGAATTAGACTTGGAAATACACAGTAGCGGGTGTGTGTGAAGTTATTCTGAATGACCCTATGTGCACCTTCAATATTATATACCCTTTTAGGGATAGATTTCAAATAGCTCTGATATAGCAGAAACCACTAAATTATGAAATTGCTAAATTGGGAATTGTACTTCAACCCAGAACAAAAAATGTGCTTTGACGGACACTAAATATCTTGCCCAGCAACAACAGTACAGCGGTGGGTAACGAGAGATTTAGAGGGAATTAAATTTGAGGCCTAGTATTTAGGCGCTGGGTCACCGGTATGGATTTAGTGACAGAATTAGACTTGGAAATACACAGTAGCGGGTGTGTGTGAAGTTATTCTGAATGACCCTATGTGCACCTTCAATATTATATACCCTTTTTGGGATAGATTTCAAATAGCTCTGATATAGCAGGAACCACTAAATTATGAAATTGCTAAATTGGGAATTGTACTTCAACCCAGAACAAAAAATGTGCTTTGACGGGCACTAAATAACTTTCCCAGCTACAACAGGACAACGGTAACGAGAGATTTAGAGGGATTTAAATTTGAGGCCTAGTATTTAGGCGCTGGGTGACAGGTATGGGTTTAGTGACAGAATTAGACTTGGAAATACACAGTAGCGGGTGTGTGTGAAGTTATTCTGAATGACCCTATGTGCACCTTCAATATTATATACCCTTTTTGGGATAGATTTCAAATAGCTCTGATATAGCAGAAACCACTAAATTATGAAATTGCTAAATTGGGAATTGTACTTCAACCCAGAACAAAAAATGTGCTTTGACGGACACTAAATATCTTGCCCAGCAACAACAGTACAGCGGTGGGTAACGAGAGATTTAGAGGGAATTAAATTTGAGGCCTAGTATTTAGGCGCTGGGTCACCGGTATGGATTTAGTGACAGAATTAGACTTGGAAATACACAGTAGCGGGTGTGTGTGAAGTTACTCTGAATGACCCTATGTGCACCTTCAATATTATATACCCTTTTTGGGATAGATTTCAAAGAGCTCTGATATAGCAGGAACCACTAAATTATGAAATTGCTAAATTGGGAATTGTATTTCAACCCAGAACAAGAAATGTGCTTGAACGGACACTAAATAACTCGCCCAGCTACAGCACTAGGGACAGATTTAGCTGGATATAAATTTGAGGCCTAGTATTTAGGCGCTGGGTGACCGGTATGGATTTAGTGACAGAATTAGACTGGGATATGGCCAAAAAATGAACAGACTATTGCTGGTTAAATGCACTTGGTGTGACAGCTTCACCCTGATGTAGGCTTTAGCCAAAAAACAACCACACCATTGAGGGTTAAATGCACTTGGTGACAGGCGCAGCTTGCCCCTGATTTTGTATATGGCCAAAAAATGAACAGACTATTGCTGGTTAAATGCACTTGGTGTGACAGCTTCACCCTGATGTAGGCTTTAGCCAAAAAACAACCACACCATTGAGGGTTAAATGCACTTGGTGACAGGCGCAGCTTGCCCCTGATTTTGTATATGGCCAAAAAATGAACAGACTATTGCTGGTTAAATGCACTTGGTGTGACAGCTTCACCCTGATGTAGGCTTTAGCCAAAAAACAACCACACCATTGAGGGTTAAATGCACTTGGTGACAGGCGCAGCTTGCCCCTGATTTTGTATATGGCCAAAAAATGAACAGACTATTGCTGGTTAAATGCACTTGGTGTCACAGCTTCACCCTGATGTAGGCTTTAGCCAAAAAACAACCACACCATTGAGGGTTAAATGCACTTGGTCGCAGCTTGTGCTGGCGCACCACAAGACACAAAATGGCCGCCGATCACCCCAGAAAAATGAGACTGACAAACGGTCTGTGCAGCCTAAAAACAGTGAGCAATTGAGGATCAGCAGCTCAATGATCCACAGCTGCAGATCGATCAGTTAATCAAGTCCTTTGGAGGAGTTAATCTGCCTAATCTCGCCCTACTGTCGCAGCCGCAACCTCTCCCTACGCTAATCAGAGCAGAGTGACGGGCGGCGCTATGTGACTCCAGCTTAAATAGAGGCTGGGTCACATGGTGCTCTGGCCAATCACAGCCATGCCAATAGTAGGCATGGCTGTGATGGCCTCTTGGGGCAAGTAGTATGACGCTTGTTGATTGGCTGCTTTGCAGCCTTTCAAAAAGCGCCAAGAAAGCGTCACAAAAGCGCGAAGAAAGCGACGAACACCGAACCCGAACCCGGACTTTTACGAAAATGTCCGGGTTCGGGTCCGTGTCACGGACACCCCAAAATTCGGTACGAACCCGAACTATACAGTTCGAGTTCGCTCATCCCTAGTTACCACGAAGCGTCAGGAAATTCAGATTCAAAGCAAATCATATTTTTCCTGAAATTCGGATCGAATTCCACTTTGTCAACTTTGATTCGCTCATCTCTAATTATGATCACATCACCTTTTAGCATGTAATGGCCTATACTGTACTTCAGAATATTTCCAATTTTACATGGCGACGCACAGTGGCTTTACTTTGTGGATTCTCTATACTTACCAGGATAGTCCATTATGGAAAACCCATTTTCCAATAAAGTTTTTGGCCATTCTGAATTAGAATGGGGGACTCTCTCAATCATGGTTTACGTAAATTAGTCAGAATCTCAAATAGTCCTAAATCTAAGAACAGTTTATTGCAGAGTCTTTCCTGGATATAAAGAGCACAAAATAAGAGAATGAGAAATGTATGGATCCAGCTACATTTGTTGCTATATAAAAACATAAAATTACCATTATGCCTGCAGTGTGAATGTCACAATAAACATGAGGTTACTTGTGACAGACTTTGCAGTTTTCATCAGTTTAGTATGTGAGGAAAGCTCGGAGCCCAATATTAGTATATGGCATGTTGCCCACTCAGGAGGATTTCCCATTATTATCTTGTGTAAAATATACTACAACTGGAAGCATTAAAATAAAACTCCAGGTGGACGTATGGAGGCTGACATTTAGACGGAGCCATACTGTGTTGTAGAAATATTTTGCAGATGTACATTACCTCTGGACATTACCTCTGTAAATCTATGTAGTGTATGAATGTTGTACATGGCCAGGACATGAGCTATCAACAAGCATCTTAATCAAGAATGTGCAAATACTTGAGACATTCTGCAAATATATCTGTACTTAATTAAAGGGAAAACGATGACAGTGTAGGTCCTGTTCAGAGACAACAAGGGTGATTTGCCAAAAGAATACTACAGCAATCCGAAAAAAATAAAGCTGTGGTGTCCTTTATTCACGCATGAGATAGATAGATAGATAGACAGACATATATCACAGTGCCAATTAATTCTTCAGTGCCAATTATATACTGTATTTTTCACTTGATAAGATGCACATTTTCCACAAAAAGTGTGTGTGGGGGGGGGGGGGAATTTTTGTGCATCTTAAAAAGCAAATTCTAGTGAGTGCTTTTATTATGGAAGAAGCTCACTAGTATGCATTAGGTGCGGGGAGCTGCCAATACTGACCCTAGTCTGCTTCTCTGGGGCCACGCTGACCCTGTCCTGACTGAGTACAGCGTACAGACCGGAGAAGACAAAGGAGTGTGACTGCTGCACAGACTGATGGACCTGTAAAGGAGCAGCAGAGCAGGAGAGGTAAGTGAATGTATTTATTTCATCTCTGATCTAAGGTCTGATGGGGGTCTAGCATGGAAGTCTGGTCTGAGGTCTGATGGGGGTCTAGCATGGACGTCTGATCTGAGGTCTGATGGGGGTCTAGCATGGACGTCTGATCTGAGGTCTGATGGGGGTCTGACATGGAGGTCTGATGGGGTTCTGACATAGAGGTCTGTTGGGGGTCTGATGTGATGTATGATGAGAGTCTGGTATGAGGTCCTGATATTGGGGTCAGATTTGATATCTTAAAATGAGGGTCTGATCTGAGGTCCTGATATGGGGGTCTGATAAAAAACATTTTTCTTATTTTCTTAATTAATCTTATTAAAACCTGGGGTGCATCTTATCATCAGGTGCGTATTATAAAGCGAAAAATACGGTAAATAATAAAAACATATCACAATATATACAGTGTACAATGAATTCATCATCATAAATAAAATACCTAAGTGCCAATCATACCACAATGACAATACGATAAAGATTATATATTAAAAAGTCTGCAAAGTGTGTGCGTATTCTTGATAACATATTTGTGCATAAGTAAGACAACCCTTTAATATGGACCCATAATATTAGTGACATCTATGAGTAAAATACTTAAGGTGGTTGTCCTATACCCCCATGAGCATCGGAGCATTCATGTTGGATCGTGCAGGCAAGGGCTTTTTTGTTTATGTTTTTAACATTACTAGGCAAAGGCTTCCGCCCAGCAGGGTTACCAGTGATGTCATAGGCTCTGATGGGAGGCTTTAGCGCTGCCTTAGCCGTTTTACATTCTAGGGTTAGACCCCAGTCAGACATTGCCAATAATGACTCTATAGTGTGTAATTACAAAAGGGAACTATGCTGTTGCTGAACCTTCACATTTCAAAAAGGGTTAAAGGGGTTGTATCACTTCAGTAAATTGCATTTATCATGTAGATAAAGTAAATACAAGACACTTATGTATTGTGATTATCCATGTTGCCTCCTTTGCTGGCTAGATTCATTTTTCCATCACATTATACACTGCTCATATCCAGGGGTTATGACCACACTCCAGCCAGCAGTGGTGGCCGTGCTTGCACACTATAGGAAAAAGTGCCTATTCACAGTCCAATGATCATAGAGGCCGGCGCCTTGTATTACCTTTGCCTATATAATAAATGCCATTTACTGAAGTGAGACAGCCGTTTTAACTAATTCCTTCAAAACCAGGAAATGCAAAAGTATTTGAAAGACTGATATATGTGGACTACTGTGTGAAATAACTGCATGAATATACAGTCCTGATCAAAAGTTTAAGACCACTTGAAAAATGGCAAAAAATCATATTTAGCATGGCTGGATCTTAACAAGGTTCCAAGTAGAGCTTCAACATGCAACAAGAAGAAATGGGACATTGTTTGAGCATTCAATTTAATGAAAATAACGAATAAACAGAACCAGGCTGTCTTTCAGCTGATAAAAAGTTTAGGAGCACACCTCCATAAAACATTTAAACCCCCCAAAACAGAAATCCAACTTCCAAACATGAACTCAGTAATGAGTAGCTCTGCCGTTATTGTTGATCACTTCAAAAATTTGTTTCGGCATGCTTGATGCAAGCGTTTCCATGAGGTAAGTGGGAACATTTCTCCAAGTGGTGAAGACGGCCGCACGAAGGCCATCTACTGTCTGGAACTGTTGTCCATTTTTGTAAACTTCCCTTTCCATCCATCCCCAAAGGTTCTCAATTGGATTTAGATCAGGGGAACACGCAGGATGGGCCAAAAGAGTGATGTTATTTTCCTGGAAGAAGTCCCTTGTCCTGCGGGCATTGTGTACTGTAGCGTTGTCCTGTTGAAAAACCCAATCGTTACCACACAGACGAGGGCCCTCAGTCATGAGGAATGCTCTCTGCAACATCTGGACATAGTCAGCGGCCGTTTGACGCCCCTGCACTTCCTGAAGCTCCATTGTTCCACTGAAGGAAAAAGCACCCCAGACCATTACGGCGCCCCCTCCACTGTGGCGCGTAGAAAACATCTCAGGTGGGATCTGCTTGTCATGCCAGTAACGTTGGAAACCATCAGGACCATCAAGGTTAAATTTTTTCTCATCAGAGAATAAAAATTTCTTCCACCTTTGAATGTGCCATGTTTAGTGCTCTCTTGCAAAGTCCAAACTAGCAATTCTGTGGTGTTCAAGGAGACGAGGTCTTTGAAGACGTTTTTTGTTTTTGAAGCCCTTCAGTCTCAGATGCGGTCTGATGGTTATGGGGCTGCAGTCAGCACCAGTAAGGGCCTTAATTTGGGTCGAGGATCGTCCAGTGTCTTGACGGACAGCCAATTTGAACCTCCGGCTCAGTGCTGATGAATTTTTTTTGGGTCTTCCACTTGACTTTTTTGTTCCATAACCCTCAGGATCATTTAAGAAATTCCAAATGACTGTCTTACTGCGTCCCACCTCAGCAGCGATGGCGCGCTGTGAGAGACCCTGCTTATGCAGTTCAAAAACCCGACCATGTTCAAAAAGGGAGAGTTTTTTTGCCTTTGCCATCACAATGTGTGACTACCTGACAGAAAATGACAATAAATCCACATCTTTGCACAGATTTGGCCTTTTAAAGGCATGTAGTCCTAAAATTTTGATCAGCTGAAAAACAGCCTGTTTCAGTTTAATCGTTATTTTCAATTAATTGAATGCTCAAATATTTTTTTTGTCTCACTCTCATTTCTTCTTGTTGCATGTTGAAGCTCTACTTGAAACCTTGTTAAGATCCAACAATGTAAAATATGATTTTTTGCCATTTTTCAAGTGGTCTTAAACTTTTGATCAGGACTGTACAATATCCTTGTACTCCCAGTATCGTTGGAGTGGCTGTTGAACATGTTCGCTGCTGATCCATTCATCTCTATTGGACTGCTGATGAGAAAAACACAGCAGAAAAACACTTGGCAATTTCTGGCAGTCCCATAAAGATGAATGGAGCAGCAGTGCACATGCTTGACTCTTGTGTTCGGTGAAAGTGCCAGCAGTCAGGCCCCAACAAATCAGATAGCTATCCCCTTTACCAGGGGTAGGCAACCTCCAGGACTCCAGCAGTTGTGATACTACAACTCCCAGTATGCATACTTGCCCTGCTCTTCTAAAAACTCTCATAGAAATGAATGGAGCATGCTGGGAATTGTAGTTTCACAACAGCTGGAGTGCCGAAGGTTGCTGATCCCTGTCCTATACTGTGGATAAAGGATACACTTAAACTTTTACTTAGCACATCCTTTGTTGTTTTTCAGTAGCTTAGGTAGGTACTGACTCTACTTAAAGGGAATCTGTCACCTGGTTTGACTATATTAAGCTCTCACCATTGCCACGTTTAATAAAATACCTTATCTCCTGCAGTGTTTTTTTTTCTTATATTCATGCTTTTTTATTTTGCTAAAAAGCAATAGTTGTATTATGCAAATGAACCCTGAAGGTGCCCAGAGAGCGTTATTCTTTACCTTCTGAGCCCAGTAACGCCCCCTGCATTGCCTAGACCAGGCATGTCCAAACTGCCCTTTATTTAGAGCCCAAGCACGCCTCCTCGCTATGCAGTATTGTCCCACAGCCTAGTTTACTGCCACCGCCCCATCTGCTACGTCAGCTAATTCATTCAAGCCACGCACCTGGAATCTTCAGTTTGTCCGGCTGAAATCTCGCGCAGGCGCAGTACCGCCTACTGCCTGCACCTGTGTGATCCAACTGCTCCTGAGGGCAACATAAGATAAGAAGACGTCACTGGGCTCAGCGCATGCCCAGTGACACTTTTGAGGCTGTTGCCCTAAGGAGCAGTTGGATCGCAGAGGCGCAGGCAGTAAGCCTGTGGAGGTGGCAGCAGCACAGAGTGGCCTAGAGACAGAGCTGTAAGTTGGCAGTAGCATGGTAAGACCACAGTGGCACAATAAAATAGTGTGGAGGTGGCAGCAACATAAGGAGACCACAGAGTGGCAAGGTGACATAGTGTGGAGGTGGCAGCAGCAGCATGAGACCGCAGAGTGGCCCAGAGATAGATTTGTGTGTTGGCAGCAGCATGTTGAGACCACATAGTGGCAAGGTGTCATAGTGTGGAGGTGGCAGCAGCATGAGGAGACCACAGAGTGGCACAATGACATAGTGTAGAGGTGGCAACAGCAGCATGAGGAGACCTGAGTGGTGAGGTGGCAGCAGAATTAGTAGACCACAGAGTAAGGCCTCTTTCACACTTGCGTTGTCCGGATCCGGCGTGTACTCCACTTGCCGGAATTACACGCCGGATCCGGAAAAACGCAAGTGTACTGAAAACATTTGAAGACGGATCCATCTTCAAAATGCTTTCAGTGTTACTATGGCAGCCAGGACGCTATTAAAGTCCTGGTTGCCATAGTAGTAGTGGGGAGCGGGGGAGCAGTATACTTACAGTCCGTGCGGCTCCCGGGGCGCTCCAGAATGACGTCAGAGCGCCCCATGCGCATGGATCATGTGATCCATGCGCTTGGGGCGCCCTGACGTCACTCTGGAGCGCCCCGGGAGCCGCACGGATGGTAAGTATGCTGCTCCCCGCTCCCCACTACACTTTACCATGGCTGCCAGGACTTTAGCGTCCTGGCAGCCATGGTAACCATTGAGAAAAAGCTAAACGTCGCATCCGGCAATGCGCCGAAACGACGTTCAGCTTAAGGCCGGATCCGGATCAATGCCTTTCAATGGGCATTCATTCCGGATCCGGCCTTGCGGCAAGTGTTCCGGATTTTTGGCCGGAGCAAAAAGCGCAGCATGCTGCGATATTTGCTGCGGCCAAAAAATGTTCCGTTCCGGAACGGAAGACATCCTGATGCATCCTGAAGGACGGACTGTCCATTCAGAATGCATTAATATAATCCTGATCAGTATTCTTCCGGCATAGAGCCCCTACGACGGAACTCTATGCCGGAAGAAAAGAACGCAGATGTGAAAGAGCCCTTACCCGATAAAAGAGTGGGGAGGTTGGTGGCAATAGCAGTTCCCGCTGATGATGGTGGGTGTAAGAAGGAGCACTTGGCATCAGCTGTGGGCATCAGGCGGGTGGCAGCATCAGAATAGTAGCTGAGGCAGGTATCCAGAAGAAACCAATCTCTTTTGTCAAGGTTTGGGTGAGGCAGCATGGATGATCTAATCTGATGCATCAGGCATTAGTGGGTGGAAATCCTGGCTGATCCACGCCTGATTCATCTTGACATAGGTCAGTCTCTCCACATTTTGGATGGACAGGCGAGTTCTCCTTGGGGTAACTATGGCCCCACCGCATTAAACACCTGCTCTGATGCCACACTACTGGCTGGGCAGGACAGCTTTTCCAGGGCAAACTCGGCCAGTTGCGGCCACAAATCCAGTTTGGCTGCCCAGTAGTCCAGCGGATCTTCAATGTGGGGTGGCAGGTTGCTGTCCAAGAATGCCACCACCTGCTGGTTCAGGTTATGCTCCAGGTCTAGCTGCTGTTGCTGCTGATGAGTAGTTTCTTCACTAGGCGGGTGAAGCAAGCTGTTCATCAGCGACTCTAGACTCAAGCTGCTGCTGATGAAGCTGGTATTGCTCCTACCCCCCACCCGGCCACAGCAGCCATGGCAGTGGAACGTGAGCGCAGAGGGCCCCCCGGTCAGACCTGCGAAAGGATGGATTATGGCGCAGATAGGCAGCGGCCAACTGACTACATAGGATGTCTTTATAGTAGTTCAGTTTGTCCTCCCTCTCAGTAGGTGTAAAAAAAGGCCCCCATTTTGGACCGGTAGCGAGGGTTCAACAAGGTGGAGAGCCAGAAGTCATCCCTCTGCCGAATGGTGACAATTTGGCTGTCACTGCACAAGCAAGTTAGCATGCAGCGGGCCATTTGCACAAGTGACTTGGAGGGACTCCCTGCCTCCATCTCCATTGCATACTGCCGCGGTGTGCCTGGGTCATCTGCCTCTTCTTCCTCATCTCCCTCTTGCTCCTCCGGCTCTTCCTCTCCTGTCACCTGTGTAGAAAAACCACCCATTTCACTACAGATTGCTTGTGCTCCAATGTCCTGCTCCTCCTCCCCTCCCCCCCTCCAGTTCAGCGCCTACAGGGCTCATTGGGCCATGAGCAGCCAGATTCATCTGTTCCAGGATATGAAACAGTGGAATGACATTGTTTATCCCATAGTCCTGGCCACTGACAAATAACGTGGCATCCTCAAAGGGCCTGAGAAAACGGCACGCATGAGCTGCCAGTGGCCAACATCGAAGTTACACAGGGGAGTACTCCTGTCCACTTGTATCATCCCAAAATCGTTTAAGGCCTTTCTCCGTCCAACATATGGAGGGTGGAATTCCAAAGGGTGAAAACGTTGCATATTATCCTATATTGGGGACTCTGTTCTGCCACTGCAGCTTAATGAGGGTGTGCTTGGCGGTGTACGAGTGGCTGAAGTGCATGTAACGTTTTGTGGCCATTTTTAGGATGTCTTGCAGATGGGTGGAAGATTTCAGGAACCAGATTGAACATGTGTGCCATGCAGGGCGCATCACTCACCCCTCCTTGACGCAGCGCCGACACCATGTTCTTCCCGTTGTCGGTCACCATGGTTTTGATTTTGAGTTGTTGCGGAGAAAGCCAGGATTCAATTTCTTGATGAAGGACACAGAGCAGTTCCTCCCCTGTGTGACTCCGTTCGCCCAGGCAAACGAGGTGTAGAACAGCGTGACACCGCCGTGCCCTGCACATGTGGTATACTGGAGGAGCACTGTGAATTTTCCATGCAGTGGAGGCTGAGGACATGGTGGGGGATGAGGAGGCAGAGGCGGACATTGTCGCAGGACCAATGGCGTGAGAATGTGCAGGCAGAAGCGGCGTTATCTTGCCAAGTTGCTGGTGTGGTAGGGCAGGAAACACATTCACCCAGTGGGCCATAAAGGACATGTATTGTCCCTGACTGTAGTTAGAGCTCCACATGTCGGCGCTGCCGTGCACTTTGGCAGACACCAACAGGCTCAAGGACTGGCCCACCTTCTGTTCTACATATTTGTGCAGGGCTGGTACTGCCTTTTTTTTTAAAGAAATGACGGCTTGGGACTCTCCTCCACCTTGGCTTGGCACAAGCCATAATTTCTCGGAAAGGTGCAGAATCCACCACTTGGAAATGGAGGGAGTGCATTACCAGCAACTTGGCCAGGAGCACATACAGCTTCTGCGCCATAGGATGACCACACGAAGAGGAGCAGGAGCATCAAGACCACCAGATGATGGGAAGGACAGACAGCTCCTTTCAACTGAGGTAGTGGAGCCTTGCTCAACCGCTCCTGAGGGCAACAGCGATAAGAAAACGTCACTGGGCTCGGCGCAGGAGCAGTTGGATCGCACAGGCAGTAGGCGGTACTGCGCCTGCGCGAGATTTCAGCCGGACAAACTGAAGATTCCAGATGCGTGGCTTGAATTAATTAGCTGACGTAACAGAGGGGGTGCGCGGTGTTAAACTAGGCTGTAGGACGATACTGCATAGCGAGGAGGTGTGCTTGGGCTCTAAATAAAGGCGGTCTAGGCACTGCAGGGGGGCGCTACTGGGCTCAGAAGGTAAAGAATAACGCCCCTCTGGGCACCTTCAGGATTCATTTGCATAATACAAAGATCACTTTTTTTTTTAGCAAAATGAAAGCATGAATATAAGAAAGAAAACCACTGCAGGAGATAAGGTATTTTATTAAACATGGCAATGGTGAGAGCTTAATATGGTCAAACCAGGTGATAGATTCCCTTTAAAAAGACCAGCCCTGTATAGAGACTTTTAGCAAAAATACAAAAATGCAGAAAAGTATCTCCCAATGAAAGAGAACCATCTTTCTAGTGTCTCTTTGTGGAAGTGGTTTCCTATGAGTCAAAACCTGACTGAGTAAGATTCTGACTGGCTGAGTGTGATGCCTTGGATGTGTAACACCCCAGAGTGGTGTTACCACTTCTGCACCCTGCTACTGTCTTTATTGGTCTAACCTCATAACATCTTATGCATTTATTCCAGGTCCTCCACACTGTGCATTTCTAATGTTATGTAACTGTTTATGTAATGCTCCTGGTTCACCAGCAGATGGCAGCAAACACAGCATAGCTTTATTTAGATAGAATGGAACCTTCCAGTCCATTCTAACCCCCCTTCTAGAGAATGGTGGCGAGTCCTATTTCCTGCAGAAAGGGTGGGGCAGAAGTTCTAGTCAGTCTAGCTTACCCCCTGCTAGGGGAAAGGTGTGCAGGGGCATGTCTCTGCTGGATGTGCCGACGCCAGCAAGAGCACCTTAAGCTCTACTGGCCATGGAGGCCAAAGCTTGAAGCCTCAACAACCTAGAGGAAAGTTCACTGGGATAACCTAGAGTCAGATTACAAAGTGAAGTGCAGCATACAGGAGAAGCTGATTTATACAGCCAGCCTGTCAGTACAGAAGTGTCAGAGAGAAGCAGAAATACCAGAGTGAAGTTTGCCTGCCAGTTTCATGCTAAAGCCTGCTGGAACCAAGACAAAGCCTATAAACCATTCTGGAGAACGTTTATGCAAAGTAAAGCTTCCATTGAACTTCATCTGAAGGTCTGGACTCAAGTTATTCTTTTATCCCTCAATTATTTCCCCTATTTATTGCTTTGGAGCCAAAGCCTGGGGTCCAGCCATGTCCAGGTAGGAGCACCGTGACACACAAAGAGACATTTTAGGCTGCACTATACCACTCAGCATTTCCTACACCTGGGTCACGATTTATAGTACGGCCTTGGGGAAAAGCCGCCTGCTGCAGTTGCAGCTTATGTAGGGTACTGGCTGTTCTTAAAGGTACCAGTTCTGTATGATGGCTTACTGGAAGTACTCTATGGAATATGGATGGGAAAAAAAATATGCAAAGAGGTATATCCAAAGGAAAGAGAACCATCTCTCTAGCGCCACCTTTATCAGGAGCAAGTACCCTAAAACCACTGTCTACAGATGGATATTTGGCTTGGCTATTTTCACTTGCCATGTCCCAAGGCTTGTTAAAAAGCAGGATTTTGACTCATAGGGAGCTACTCGCTTAAGGTGGGGAAAGTGAGATGGTTCTCTTTCCTTAGGAGATACCTCTTTGCATATTGTTGTCCCATGGAGCATTGCAAACAAGTCTCCATACCATGGAGTACTTTCAGTAATTCCCCATACAAGGCTGATCTCTTTAAGGAGAACCTGTACCCTACCAAAGCTGCATCCAAAGTATCGCACTCAGGCAGGACTTTACTAGGCATTGAGGAGGAGCACACACCTGGAAACAGCTATCTATTGATGGATGGATGGATGGATGGATATTTGGCTTGGCTATTTTCCCTTGTTAAAAAGTTGAATCTTGAATCATATGGAGCCACTTCCATGAGGTATTGCTAGCAAGGTGGTCCCCTTCCTTAGGACAGGGATCAGCAACCTGCGGATCTTCAGCTGTTGTGAAACTACAATTCCCAGCATGCTCCATTCATTTCTATGAGAGTTCTTAGAAGAGCAGAGCAAGTATCATACTGGGAGTTGTAGTTTCACAACAGCTGGAGAGCCGGAGGTTGCCTACCCCTGCCTTAGGAGATACCTCTTTGCATATTGTTTCTCAGTGAAAACCTTAAGTGGATTTTCAAAAAGTACAAGGTAACCTGGACATCTTGTATGAACAATGGTTCATTGATTCAATTTCTATTAGTTACCAGTGCATTACTGTTGCTATGAAGAAGACATTCTTGTCACCTGGTAATGGTACATTCACGAAATACTGATGTAATGGCTCATGAACACAACAGATTAGGGATGTTTATAAAAGCCATATCAGCAGCCATAATTATTAACCTGAGATAAACCTGGATATTAGCCTTCGTCCAAAGACTGCAAGAAACTATTACTTCTTATAGACCAGTACCCCCCAGGTATGCAGTTAAGAATGCCCACATACGGTATATGCTCAGGTTAATAAACTGCCTCCTGCTAGGTGCTGAAAGCTGCAGTAATTATGTTGATTTGCACAATGCTTCCCAGGCATTCCTTACATGCTTCCGTAAATCCTCTTCATGAACTGCTTCGTTTATAGGGACAGTCAATTCTCATACATACAATATATAACAAATTCTTCAAAATCCGCCATGCATCCATTGCCTCAAAGTCAAGTTTGTGTCATCGGAATCTGAAGACAAGTGTTTAGTTAGGATGAAAACTTAAAGGGATTTATCATCTATACACAGGGTATGATCACTGAGGTCCCATTGCTGGGAAACCCAAAGATCACTAGAACTGGGGTCCAGAGCTTCCTGTTCTGGAGGAGGCTGAATGAAGCAGTTGCCATATATGCGTACTACCATTCAAAGCCAATGGGACTGAGGGAGATAGCCAAACACACTAGTAGTGTGCATGCATGACCACAACACCATATTGAGGAGCTTGGGACTCCCAGTGATCAGTGATCATGTATTTAACATCTATCCTGCAGTTAGGTGATGTAAGACATAAGACAACCCCTTTAATATTTTTAGGCCCCCATGGCAAATCTCTACTAGTTATCTCCAACCATCTATCATATTACAGTTATAGTATATGTATTAAGGCAGATTGCCTGGATTTGTGGGAGGGGCTGAGGTCCGCCTCCAGCCTATTTAGGGCACTCCCCTTACCTGGCTCCTGCATCATTGAGGTCTGAGCTTTTGAGAGAGGAGGTCGCTTGTGGAGTGTCTGGAGAGTTGCCTGCGAGTCGCTGAATTTCTGGGAGTTTTTCGTTGCCATCAGTTCTGGATTTGGAGCATTTCGGTTCTATTTTTCCGGCTTTACTCAGGTTCACTGGGGGTCACGTTTTGCCCGTTAAATTACGAGTCATCCATACGGTGCAGCCGGGGCCTCACGGTTGTCCCCTGTACCGGTTCAATTCATTTCACCAAACGCTGCACCATGTCACTGTTTTCTCATACAAGTCACCAGTATTTCATTTCTGTCACGCCTTGTTCATGCACAATTTGTCTACACCGTACCACTATTCCGGTCAGCACCCCTGCGGTAAGCATGCAGTCGTTTCCTGGGCAATCCCCCATTTTTGTTAATTTCATTTCACCAAACGCTGCACTAATGTCACAGCTTTCTCGCCCAGGTCACCAGCATTTCATTTCTGTCATGTATTTTTCAGGCATAAATTTACCTACACCGTATCACCACTCCGGACAACACCCCTGCGGCTGCAGGCAGTGGTTTCTGAGTCATCCATACGGTACAGCCGGGGCCTCACGGTTGCCCCTGTACCGGTTCATTTCATTTCATCATACGCTGCACCAATGTCACGGTTTCTCATACAAGTCACCAGTATTCATTTCTGTCACGCCTTGTTCATGCGCAATTTGTCCACACCGTACTACCATTCCGGTCAACACCTCTGCAGCATGCGGCATGGTTTCTGGCCTAATCCCCCATTTCTGTTTCATTTCATTTCATAGACGCTGCGCTAATGTCACGGCTTTCTCACAGTCACCAGCATCTCATTTTGTCATGTCTCGTTCAAGCAATCTTCCCACAGGCAACACTGCGGTCAGCACCCCTGTGGTTTCCAGGCTCGTTCCCCATTTCCTTTTCAGTCCATATCACCCCACAATCATCCACATTCATGCCCCCCCCCCCCTCATGTTCATGTGCACGGCTGCAGGAGCACAAATGCGTATGAGTTATTTCATACGGTACAGCAGGGCCTCACGGTTGCCCCTGTACCGGTTCATCTCATTTCATCAATGCGCACCAATGTCACGGTTTTCATACAAAGTCACCAGCTTTCATTTCTGTCGCACCTGTTCATGCGCATTTGTTCACAAATCGCACCACCATTCCGGGCAACAGCTCTGGCAGCATGCGGCCAATGGTTCCTGGATTAAATCCCCCAGTTCTGTTGTTCTTTTCACACACGCTGCACCCATGTCACGGCTTCTCGCAGCAATCACCGGCAGCTCATTGCTCTCATGCCTATTCTGGCGTCTCCCCACAGGACCGACACTCCGGTCAGCACCCTGCTGGTTCCAGCCCCATTCCCCATTTCTGGTTATTTCATTTCACCCCTCAACATCCAACATTCATGCCCTCCCCCCCCCCCTCCTCGTATTCATGTGCACAGCACAGGGGCCAGCTGCGGGCACCCGGCACACCCCCTATTCATTTCAACCTCCACTGGGCTTACCGCTGCACAGACATCCCCTCCCCACCGCCTCCTGCCTGTTTTGCCGCTCCTCTTGCCGCGCGGCCGATGGCGCCCGGCCGCGTCCTGGTGCCGGGTCTGCGCATGCGCGGCGATTCCGTCGGCGCATGCGCGGTGTCCCGGCGGCCGTGGTGGGACTCCGGACGGATGGGAACAGAAATAAATGGCATTTCATTCTTATATGCTCTAAGATGTTACTCTTCATAAACAATCACATAAACTTCCAAGCATGATCCACATGATTCACACAACTTCGCCAGCAACGTTCATGCCCCCCCCCCCCCCGTATTCACGTGCACAGCTGCAGGGGCCAGCGGCGGTGCAACCGGCACAACCGGCACACCCCTATTTCATTGCAACCTCCTCTGGGCTGACCGCTGCACAGACATCCCCTCCCAAACCGCCTCCTGCCTGTTTTGCCGCTCCTCCTGCAGCGCGGCCAATGGCGCGCAGCCGCGTCCTGGTGCCTGGTCTGCGCATGCGCGGCCGGGGTTCTGCGCATGCGCGGCAATTCCGTCGGCGCATGCGCGGTGTCCCGGCGGCCGTGCGCGCCGCATCTGATACGGGGGGCCGCCGTCGGACGGTCCGGCCCGGCTGGTCGGCTGAGCTCAGGGGGCTCCGGTCACACAGGGGGCCCCTCCTGCGCAGGTTGCAGGGGGGCCTTCCAGCACGCCCCTCCAAAGTCAAACATCACCCCAGCAGCCCCACACGATGGAAAAAAAAAAAAAGCTAATTAAAGGACACAGACCAATACGTTCCATTGGATTGCAAAACGCACATTCCCACTTGTGCATGGCCATGCGCCACGCGCTGGTCTCTTCTCGCACCAGGCGCAAGCTATCATTTCATGAACAACTGTCATGATCCTCCGGGTCATGCATATGTACCATGTACATTGTCACATTTCATCACACTATCTTATTACCACCAGGTATGTTCACCTGCTCGTTAACAAAAGTCTTCCTTACATTTCGAATAAACCCGTCAGGGTCAGCGTGCTGGCTTTAGGGGCACCATCATCCCACTAGGTTACCCCCTTCTTGGCTTCGCCAGCAGTTAGTGGTCCCGCGAGGCCGACACCCCGCCTCAAACGTACAGAGGCACCCGCCCAACGCGCCACCTCGTTAGTAAGCCGCCTCGCGTGTTGCATAGAGAGGGCCTCACCTGTCACTCCCTTCCCCTAGTCCTGTCTTACAGTCACCGAGAGGCCAACGCTCCTGCCACTACCACAAGTGGCCTCATTAACCCCTCGCGCCAAATCATAGGTAGAGCCTCTCAGGCCGCTTGGCAAATTAGCAGGGCCTCATCTGTCACCATGCAAGTATAATTTTTCGCCATCCGGCCTAGCTAGCTTACCAGCACGATCCTGTGTTTCCCCAAGCTAATCAACTGTTTTGTTTTACCATGTCTCTGGAAGGGATAGAGAACTTCTCCCTACCTGGCACCCCTGCTAGATCCGTCACTGCTACCCAGGGAGACGGTCTAGCCAGTCCAGCACCCATCAGATCCTGGACAATCCCGCGCATAACGACGGAGTTAAGGTGACGGCAGGTTCCCTTCCCCGCCACGGCGAGGGAAGCAGAGCTTTTCCGGCTGCTGCGCACGCCAATCGATAACAGGGAGGCAGGGGAAGGACCTAGCCAGTCCAGCACAGGGGATATACATACCATGCTGTCCTCCCTAAATGTCATCCATGTCTAAAGTCAACGCCAGGTTGGAGAGGCTGGAATTAGTCACCGCGACCCTCTCCTTGGCAGGGCCACCACCGGCAGCGTCACCGGCCGGATTGCCAGTGATCACGTCGACCGTTAGCCTGGAGGACCAAGAAATCAGCCCGGCGCACATAATACCGGAGGAGGAACCTGGGGTACCCATCGCCACCAAGAAGACAGAAGGGCCAGACACGGTCATCACCTTTCCTGGGTACCCAGTTGGATTCAGCCTCAATGCAAGCCAGTTTGCCATCCGGGAAGATCCAGGACATTCTCGCCCACATAGACAACTACTTTCAACTCAGCACCGGCAACCGCAAAGAACTGCAGTCCCTGTTGGGCTCCCTGATCTTTGCCATGCGCATCCACCTCAGGGTCGCTTATTTATATCACGGCTCCTGCACCTCTCCCCTTTCTCCTACACGACTTGCACGGGGTGTCCCTGGATGCCCACGCTGCAGGCAGCTCTGGGCATGTGGGGGAGATTTCTGTCCACCTGGAGTGGCGGGGGCTTGTTTCTCCCTCAGCCGTCGGACTCTTCTCCCTCTATCTGGTCAGATGCGGCATCTACCACAGGCTTCGCGGCCATTTTTGGGAACGATTGGCTGTGGGGCAGCTGGCCTCCTGCGGTTCGGGGTTTGGAGGGATTCTCCGCTGCCTTTTCAAGTTCTACCCCATCGGGGCGGCTGATGTAGCGTGGGGTCATTCAGGGGCAAACATGTCGGTCCGGTGCTATTCAGACAACCATACGACCTGCCAGTTCATCAACAGGATCGTTCCAAATCTCTCACAATCGTGAGGTTTCTGCGGAGACTTCCTTGGTTGGCCGCTTGCAAAAAATTTCTTCTTACATTGTTTCCATGTCCCGGGGTGGGCAATACGGCAGCTGACAGTCTGTCTCGCGTCAAATTTCAGGCATTTCATCAAGCTCTCCCATCAGCGTCACCCACGGCCTCCATCATTTCAAACAGCTCATTCTGGATTAGAAGGCATCATGCGGCATAGCCAGTCTTTGTCCCGCTCAGCACTATCAGACGATACACATAGAACACACGACAGAGCGTTCAAACTATTCAACAGGTCCTGTTGGAACACAACATCACGCACCCTTTTTGTCATGACGTCTCTTCCGGGGTTGGCTTCTTTTTGCCACCTCAAAATCATGTCATACAACACCATCAAACTATATCTCACTGGCATTTCAACATCATATGCTAATCACACACCCCAATAACATCAGCTTCATGTCCTCGCACCAGATCAAATCCATACTCAGAGGCATTCAGGAAACGGAACCCGCACGTCCAGCCCAGAGGCTACCCATAATAAATCATATCTTCAAAGCATTATCCGACTTACTGGACGCCACGCCTCTTGAAACAGATACCAACTCCATCATCAAAACGGCAATTTACTTGGCCATCTACGGATTCCTGAGTTCCTGGAAATTCACTACAGCCTCCACGACCCGAACCTCACCTTGTCTTCTTGTCTCCCACTTGTCAAAACACATGGTTCACTACATCCTGTCCTTACCCGTCAACATTTCATTACCCCACGCACAACAGATGGTGTCCAGTCAGGGTCCTGGATGCTCACAATCAGCGTCACAAGTTCTACCCTCTCAACCGCTACTTCAACTACATGGTTCGGTACTCACCACCACCACCTTCATGACCCATGCCGGGTCATCCCTCACACAACTAGGCCTCAACGCAGCCATCTACTCAGGGCACTCCTTTCGCATTGGAGCCACGTCCACGGCCTCCAGTGCCAACATCCTCACTCATGTCATCAGGGGATTGGGGCGCTGGGAGTCATCCGCTTACGCGCAATACATTCCCAATCCAACACAAGAGTTAAGAGTGGCTTTCCAAAACATGTCGGGTTAAGCCATTGATACATCAATGGGTTACAATAAACTGGTTATTTCCATTTTTGCCCTCTTCTTTCTCAGGCCTACCTCATCATCGGTTTCGGCACACCACAACCGACTGCACTCATTCCCTGCTTTCCCAGGGCTCTTCACTGTACTACCGTAAGCCCCTTACACAAGTATTAAGGCAGATTGCCTGGATTTGTGGGAGGGGCTGAGGTCCGCCTCCAGCCTATTTAGGGCACTCCCCTTACCTGGCTCCTGCATCATTGAGGTCTGAGCTTTTGACCCTCCCACCACTCCACTCAATTACAACTCATTTCTTCCATATCTTTTCCTTGGGTAGGCCCTCTTCTTTCTCAGGCCTACCTCATCCTCGGTTTCGGCACACCACAACCGACTGCACTCATTCCCTGCTTTCCCAGGGCTCTTCACTGTACTACCGTAAGCCCCTTACACAAATATATATATTTTTTAACAACGTTTAGAATGTAATTTCCTGCTTTTGTACCACTTAAAGGGGTTGTCCGGGTTCAGAGCTGTATTGTGCTTCAGGCATCTGCTTTTGCGTTTGTGAACGGTCATATTTTTCCGTTGCAAAAACCAGCAGTAGTCCCCATCATGTTGGGATTCCAGCGGCCTTGATACCTGTTCTCCATTGTAGAAATATCTTTATGGAACCGCTCTCCATGTTTGTCACTTACGTGTCCCAAATTGGATGGGAAAAAGTCAAGATGGGAATGTAAGAAATGCATGCAATCAATGACATTCGGCAGCCAAGTTGTTCATGTGCTGTAAGCATGTTGTCTACTAATTCAGCATAGTTTGCAGCTCGTCTGTTCCCAAGGAAGTCCTGCACTACTAGCCCAAATGCATCCCAAGCTGGAAGACGCAATCGCTTTGTCAGACTCTTGCGCTGATCATAAGTAGTGTATTTGCCACATATGTAGAAGAAATTTTCTGGATCATTAACACATTTGCGTTTATCCATCTTAAGTTTAAAAACTGATAGCACTATAACAGATCACTTTATCAAAATCTGTCCAGCTTGCCTTATATACTTACTGCTGACATCAGCCTGAGTGCGTGCGAACATGTCAGCAATATAATGCATTAATATTATAACTGAATAGGTTTTGCATGTATAACTTAACCTTTTAAGGACCGTCCGCCGTACAACTACGGCGGAACTCCGGTCCCCAAACATGGCGCCCACTCGCACGTGCAGCGGGCGCCACAGCCGCCGGGTTTCTGTAATTTTAAATAGCAGAGACCCGCCGCACATGTATGCGATCACATACATTTCCCCTCAAATGTGACCACGGCATCTGCGCAGTCCCTAAGTGGAAGCCATGCACTTCCGCTTTGGTAACATCGTTCTCCGACTGAGATTGGGGAACCTGTTACATTTATCTATCTGAAGCCTCAAGCAGGCTTTGGTGCCTATTAGATGACTATACCTATACAGGCCACTAGGTGGCAGCATTGTATTGGTATAGTGCAGGCATGCTCAACCTAAGGCCCTCCAGCTGTTGTAAAACTACAACTCCCACAATGCCCTGCTGTAGGCTGATAGCTGTAGGCTGTTTGGGCATGCTGGGAGTTGTAGTTTTGCAACAGCTGGAGGGCCGCAAGTAAAGCATGCTTGGTATAGTGCAAATGAAGTGTTCAATGGTGTCTATATAGACATCAATGAACACAATAGGCAATCTAATGATTGACAGTTATTGTCACCCAAGGTGACTTAAAAAATGTAAAAAAAAAAAGTTTTTGCAAATATAAAAAAAAATGCTCAAATCGTCCCCCTTTCCTTAAAATAAAAATAAAAATACTTAAACAATAAAAAAAACATTATGGGCATCACTGTGTGTGAAAATGCCCATACTATTAAACAATAACAATATTAATGGCATACGGAAAATGGTGTAACGGGAAAAAAATAAAAACAGCCAATTTGCCATTTTCTATCACTTCAACTACCCAATAATTTTTTTTAGAAAAAGTGATCAAAAAGTCACACACACTTCAATTTGGTGTCACTCAAAAGAACAGATTGTTCCGCAAAAAATGAGCCCCACACAACCCCGTACACATAACTACAAAAAAGTTATAGGGGTCAGAATATATTTATGAAAAAAAAAAAATCCTCAAAGGTAAAAAAAAGAATTTCAGTGTTAAAACGCAAGAAAAATTATACAGGTGTGTGTACTGACCTGGAGAATGAAGATAACAGGTCAATTTTACCGCATAGTGTACAGTGTAAAAAAATAAAATTAAATTGTGTTTTTCCCAATTCTACCCTATTTAGATTTTTTTTACAGCTTCCTACTACAAGGTATGCGAGCGTAAATGGTGCCATTAGAAAGTACAACTTGTCCTGCAAAAAATAAGCCCTCATAAGGCTATGTGAATAGAAAAATAAAAAAAATAGGACTATGGGAAGGTGGGGAGTGAAAAACAAAAATGCTAAAATGTAAAATCCCAGGGTCCTTAAGGGGTTAAAATCTAGACGTGTCAGGCAAATTCCGAGTTAATAATTTGGAATCAGCGCGCTCATTTTAGTATAAATCACATGTTTTTCTCACAGTAGCAAAATCATTGTTGCGCAGTGGGGCACACCAAATTTAGGCTACTTTCACACTAGCGCTTCCGTTACTGATAATACAACCATATGCATCCGTTATGAACGGATCCGGTTGTATTATCTGTAACATAACCAAGACGGATCCATCATAAACTCCATTGAAAGTCAATGGGGGACAGATCCGTTTTCTATTGTGTCAGAGAAATCCGTCTTGCTCCGCATCTCAGGACGGAAAGCAAACCGCAGCATGCTGCGGTTTGCTCTCCGGTATAAGAACGGAATGGAATGCATTTTGGAGCATTCTGTTCTGTTCTGTTACGTTTTCCTGCTTTTGTACCACTTAAAGGGGTTGTCCGGGTTCAGAGCTGTATTGTGCTTCAGGCATCTGCTTTTGCGTTTGTGAACGGTCATATTTTTCCGTTGCAAAAACCAGCAGTAGTCCCCATCATGTTGGGATTCCAGCGGCCTTGATACCTGTTCTCCATTGTAGAAATATCTTTATGGAACCGCTCTCCATGTTTGTCACTTACGTGTCCCAAATTGGATGGGAAAAAGTCAAGATGGGAATGTAAGAAATGCATGCAATCAATGACATTCGGCAGCCAAGTTGTTCATGTGCTGTAAGCATGTTGTCTACTAATTCAGCATAGTTTGCAGCTCGTCTGTTCCCAAGGAAGTCCTGCACTACTAGCCCAAATGCATCCCAAGCTGGAAGACGCAATCGCTTTGTCAGATTCTTGCGCTGATCATAAGTAGTGTATTTGCCACATATGTAGAAGAAATTTTCTGGATCATTAACACATTTGCGTTTATCCATCTTAAGTTTAAAAACTGATAGCACTATAACAGATCACTTTATCAAAATCTGTCCAGCTTGCCTTATATACTTACTGCTGACATCAGCCTGAGTGCGTGCGAACATGTCAGCAATATAATGCATTAATATTATAACTGAATAGGTTTTGCATGTATAACTTAACCTTTTAAGGACCGTCCGCCGTACAACCGCCGCAAATCATTGTTGCGCAGTGGGGCACACCAAATTTAGGCTACTTTCACACTAGCGCTTCCGTTACTGATAATACAACCATATGCATCCGTTATGAACGGATCCGGTTGTATTATCTGTAACATAACCAAGACGGATCCATCATGAACTCCATTGAAAGTCAATGGGGGACAGATCCGTTTTCTATTGTGTCAGACTGTGTCAGAGAAATCCGTCTTGCTCCGCATCTCAGGACGGAAAGCAAACCGCAGCATGCTGCGGTTTGCTCTCCGGTATAAGAACGGAATGGAATGCATTTTGGAGCATTCTGTTCTGTTCTGTTACGTTTTGTCCCTATTGACAATGAATGGGGACAAAACGGAAGTGTTTTTTTCGGGTATTGAGGCCTTATGACGGATCTCAATACCGGAAAACATTAACGCTTGTGTGAAAGTAGCCTTAGAACCCCCACTGATGACGTAGTTGTCCCTTATTCTGTGGATAGGGGATAACGTCAAAATCAAAACTTGGTACAACCCTTTTAATAGCTGCCCCGCTTCTGCCCCTACTGATTCATTCATATTTATGAGTGATGCACAGTGGGATATTAGAACTAATTAATACATTTTTGCTTTCTACACTAAGCGACCTTGTCTTAGTCATAACATGTCTTGTTTCTGGTAAGACTATGAGAGCAGAACACTGATCAATGTAGGTTCCAATCCTAAGAGGATATGGTAGAAAACATCTATGACTTTTTTGTAAAGCTGAAAGTAGGGCGTTTTTTTCTGACCATTCACAGTGACAAAAAAGATGAAACATAAAATGTTCTGTATTGATATTCAAAGAAATGTTCCATACTTGTCTGGTCTCAAAAGAGAATACAGGACTCGTCCCTTAATCCCACGGTTGTCAGAAGCTTCTGTGATACGTTATATCAGGTGACCCAGTTTTCACTGCAATCTTCAGATGAACAGATCAAGGATGGCCATGGCTTGCATACATACAGCTAAATATTGAAAGTATCCCTCTGTACACAATTTAATGTAACGCATTTCAATTAATACTCAAGGCACTAAAACTATTGCTGAAGCTTCAATAGAATAATTTCACTTTTTTTTTTTTTGTCGGGTGCATTGGTTAACAGGAATTCGGCACAGTACCCATATGCAAATGCTATAAATCAAGCAGCGTTGCCCCAGATACTTTTTCTTATTATTATTAAACATCAGATGAACCATGAAATGGGGCAGGTCCCATCAGGACTTTCTGTAAGTGAGCACTGTGTTATCTCTACCACTTGCAAACAGAGGTCTTTCAGCACCTGCGTATATTTAGGTGCCGCTTCAAAAGAGAGGCTTGCCAAAAAACTTGTAATTTAGAACTAGGATTCCCCAGCCGTGTCTCATTTATCCTATTTACAACGCCACAGTTATTATTTCCATATTTACTTAGACTGTTGGCAAGAAGGCAAGAGGCTAATCTTTGTAACAGACTTCACTGGAATGCTGGAAATGGAGAGACGTCATTGACAAAACTTAAAGGCTCTGCTCCAAAACTGAATGTTGGGACTAGAGATGAGTGAATCGAATCCCAAAAAGTGGAATTCGATCCGAATTTCAGGATAAATTCGATTTGCCTAGAAGCCAAATTTGCTCGTGCTTCCTGTCAGCGAATCCATTTAACCTGAACTAGTATAAAAAACAAAAATATTTAAACTTACCTCCTCCATTTGCTCGCGACGGGCCACCAGCCTCTGTCTTGCTTGACTTAATCTCGAGCGACACAGGATTTCGGCCGAGATCTTTAAGCAAGATGGCGGGGGCCGGCCTGTCGCAAGCAAATGAAGGTGGTAAGTTTGATTCTGTTTTTTTTATTGTTATTTTACACTCAGATGCCGCGATCATGTATGAACGTGGCATCTAAGGGGTACAATGAAGGGGGCAGCGCTATGTGCTTCATGACGAAGTAATTCGGCACGAAGCGAATCAGGCACGAAGGCACAAAGCGAATCTGATTCAGCGAATCAGCCGAATCAAACTTTTAGGAAATTCACTCATCTCTAGTTGGAACTTTTATCTGAAGACTTCTGGAGAAAAGTGAGACTGTAAATGTGCATAATTGGAAGGCTTAGCACATTGTCTTATTTTACAACAGTTCTGCAATATTCAAGTTTCAAGTCTGTACCCGTTCAGATGTTGTGAGAACATTCATAGAAGCGCTGTAGACTTTATTGGCTCAGCAGAAGACTTTTCAAGACAGTACTTGACCTTAAAGCAACTTCTCTTGAATTAATGGAGACAAGGGATCCTGATGATTGAAAAGCAATTGCAATGTAAAGCATTGGATACTATCACAGCACTGTAAACTGAGTTTTAATTAAAAGCTAAACTTTAGTCGAAGATGGGAAGTACTGCTAAATTTTGACAGCTAAATGACTTGAGTAATAATCACTGATGACTTCTACATGTAGAAACCTTGTGCATGTAATTCTGTGATGCTAATGCTAATGCTCTAGTAACACCTCCTTGCTCACCCTTCTGGATAAAAGAAATTGACAATCTACTTGACACTTATGGTGGTGGTGGTGGTGATGGGGGGGGTCTACTGGTAAGCATATGCCCCTGGTGCTGGTTGCCAGGAATATGAGTGGTACCAGCAAGTCACTTAGTCTTGGTAAAGGTATTGAAATAAAGAACTAGGGCAGTGATCTTGTGATTTTTAACCCGGACAACAGAAAGTTTAGCTATGACTAAGAACTTACCCAATGGGATGTTGAGTGACTATCCTGAGAAAGATGGACTCCCTTTCCCAGTATGTTATCCCTATACATTTTATGTAAACAGTCTCATACAGTATGACTATGCTATGACTATGTAATAGCCATCAGAGCAGTACCATATGAAGATGTCAAACAAATACCCAAGGGCTAATACATCATACCGGCTGCCACTTGAAAGACTTTTGCCCAAGACATGTCAATGGCTCATCATAAGTCTCTGGTAGTGCAGAATTTCTACATAGTGATGTACATCACTACAGCATTTCTATTACAGCCTGCAGAGACAGATTTTTCTGTGTAAATATAGCGGTTTGAGTTGAATAGTATGTCGATGAAACAAGTGTGCTATTTTTTCTTAAAAAACAAAAATGTAGAACGTGTCAGAAATGAACATCAGGTCTAGCCTACAGGTAAGCCTATAGCAGACTTTCCTAAATAGAATGTGCCCTGTGGATGATCCTAGCACCCACTGCGCTGAAGGAGAGATTGGCATACCATTCATATGGCAGACAAGTGTTAATAAATTCCTCTGATAGTGCTTAGGCTACTTTCACACTAGCGTTCGGGCGGATCCGTTCTGAACGGATCCGCTCATAATAATGCAGACGGAGGCTCCGTTCAGAACGGATCCGTCTGCATTAAAATGGCAAAAAAAAAGCTAAGTGTGAAAATAGCCTCGGACGGATCCGTCCAGACTTTCAATGTAAAGTCAATGGGGGACGGATCCGCTTGAAGATTGAGCCACATTGTGGCATCTTCAAACGGATCCGTCCCCATTGACTTACATTGTAAGTCTGGATGGATCCGCACTGATCCGCACGCCTCCGCACGGCCAGGCGGACACCCGAACGCTGCAAGCAGCGTTCAGCTGTCCGCCTGTCCGTGCGGAGGCGAGCGGAGCGGAGGCTGAACGCCGCCAGACTGATGCAGTCTGAGCGGATCCACTCCATTCAGACTGCATCAGGGCTGGACGGCTGCGTTCGGGTCCGCTCGTGAGCCCCTTCAAACGGAGCTCACGAGCGGACACCCGAACGCTAGTGTGAAAGTAGCCTTATATGGCATTGTATAAGAAAATCACCCTTCACTGCAGCTATTTTTCTAGATTTTTTTTCTTTTTCCCCCTTAAATACTGTATATTATTGGATCAGCTAGTATGCAGGAGAAATATCCAAAGTATATATTAGGTGAAGACATATACATAGATGAATACATACTTTAAATTTAGCTTTTCCACTAGTGTATTATATCCATCTACAGTGCTTTGGTGCCATAATTACTTGACAAATAAGTAGAAGGCCTACAGAGACATTTAAATATTCCACTTCTCACAAAGGTCTCTCACATGTTCCTTTAAGCCTAGGGAGTGTTGAAACGCGAAGGGGCCAATTACAGACGGTATGCCTGCAGGGCAGTGGTTAAGCAGGCCTCTTCCATTTCTCTGGTAACGATCCCCCTAGTTGAACCCAATCATTTTGGCAGACCTACTTGATCCAGGGACAGTCTCTTGCTTAACAGGGCACCTTTTTAATAATGTTTTAATCTGTCTCATGTGCAGAGGTGACTGAGGAGGTGCCTCTTGAGATGTCAAATTAGCGTTTTTAGCACGTTGTGACCTATGCCATTTTCTGGGGGGTTTTCAGATCTGTAAAGTTAAATGAACTTGATGTGCATGTGTGTCTATCACTGCGCGTATACCAACACAGACATGTCAAATGCCATAATCTAGTTATATTGCTCATCTAAGTCGGTCCTGATAATTGTGATTTCTGAGTTTTAAGTCAAACAGTTTTATTTTAATATAGTATAGCATGATATCAAAATTAATAATTTTACGTTCTAAAACAAATTCTTTAATCTAACTTACGTTTCTTAATCAAAACAGTTGTTCCTAATCATTCATTAGGGTCTTCTGACTGTTTAAAGCCACCTTAAAGGGGTTATCCACACCTAAAAAGAAAACTCATTCAGAGACTAATTACCCGATCCCCAATGCCTGTGTCCTTCCAGATCCCTCCACAGCCATTGCTGCATCTTCCCAGGGTGCAGATCACAACATCCGTCGATGGGGGGGGGGGGGGGGCAGCCAATAGCAGGCAGTGCCGCGCTGACCTGCTCCAATTCCATCATGTGTGACGTTACACGTGATGCAAGGGGGCAGGTCTCCGTTACAGCCTGCTATTGGCTGCAGTCCCCCCTACCCCTCCATTGATAATTGTGATGTGCACACTGGGGAGATGCAGCAATGGCCGTGGAGGGATCTAGAAGGACACAGGCATCGGGTACTAGGGTACGGCCTGGAACAAGTAATTATTATTTTTTTTATCTGATCTGAGCATAGCGGTTATTCACATGGAAGTCTTATCTGAGATCTGACTGGGGGACTTATTGAGATCTGATCTGAGATCTAATTGTGGGTCATTTACATGGAGATCTGATCTGAAGTCTAATTGGGGGACTTATTAACATCGGGGGTCTGTTCTGAAGTCTGATTAACATTGGGGATCTGATTGGGCATCTGAGCAGAGGTCTGATGAAAATATATATTTTCTTATTTTCTTCCTATAAAACCTTGGTGCGTCTTATGGACAGGTGCATCTTATAATAATAATAACAATAAAATGTATTTATATAGCGCCACTGTGCTTTACAAATTCATAGGGTTCATGTACAAAACAAAAGTAACTGGCTAATATGCAACTGAAACACTAGGAGTCAGGGTCCTGCTCGTGCAATAGCTTACAATCTATGAGGAATTGGGGGTGACACATAAGGTAGTTAAGTGAGAAGTAGGATTTGAGCCATTATTGAACTGACAGTAGTGGCGCCGGCTGATCTGCTTCAGGTTTGGGACTACTAGAGGATCGAGTTTAGGCCAGAGGAGTGGATGGGGGAAGGTTTAGTCAGGGAATAGTCAGTTTAGGTGGCTTGATAAGCCTGCCTGAAAAGATGTGATTTTAAGGCACGTTTGAAGGTCGAGAAGTTGTGAATTGACCTAGTATACCGAGGCAGAGAATTCCAGACAGTAGGTGCAGCTCGAGAAAAGTCTTGAAGACGGGAGTGAGAGGTACGAACTATGGAAGTTATTAATCTTAGGTCGCTAACAGAACGAAGAGCATGAGTAGGGTGGTAGATGGAGATGAGGGAGGAGATATATGGAGGTGCAGCACTGTGGGGAGCTTTGTGGGTGAGGGTGAGAAGTTTGAACTGTATTCTGTAGTGGATTGGCAACAGTGAAGTGACTGGCACAGACTAGTAGCATCAGTGTAGCGGTTGGATAGATAGATGAGCCTAGCTGCAGCATTTAGAACAGACTGAAGGGGGAAGAGTTTAGTGAGAGGGAGACCGACTAGTAATGCGTTGCAGTAGTCAAGACAAGAATGAATCAAGGCAACAACAAGAGTTTTTGCCATTTCCACCATAAGAAAAAGTCGGATTCTGGCGATATTCTTGAGATGCAGACGACAAGAGCGTGTAAGTGATTGAATATGGGAAACAAAGGAAAGATTAGAGTCAAATGTGGCCCCAAGACAGCAGGCATCTTGTACAGGAGTTATGATGCAGACTGAAATTGAAATATCAAGTTTAGGTGAGTTAGTAGATGGGGGAAAGACAAGAAGTTCAGTTTAAGATACAGAGAGGACATGATGTTAGAGACAGCTGCCAGACAAATACTGGTGTTTTGAAGTAAAGCAGGGGTGATGTCAGGGGATGAAGTGTATAGTTGGGTGTCTTCAGCATAGAGATGGTATCGAAAGCAAAATCTACTGATAGTCTGTCCGATAGGGGCTGTATAGAGGGAGAAGAGTAGAGGACCTAGTACTGAGCCCTGAGGAACGTCGACATCAAGAGAAAGAAGAGAAGAAGAAGAGCCAGTGAATGATACTCTAAAGGAGCGACCAGAGAGATAGGAAGAGAGCCAAGAGAGAGCAGTGTCCTTAAGGCCAATTGAGTGGAGCATGGTGAGGAGGAGTTTATGGTCTACGGTATCAAACGCTGCAGAGAAATCCAGCAGAATCAGTAGTGAATAGTCACTATTTCTTTTTGCTGTTAGGAGATCGTTAGACACTTTAGTAAGGGCAGTTTCTGTAGAGTGAAGAGGGCGAAAGGCAGATTGTAAGGGGTCAAGAAGAGAGTTTGCAAAGAGATAGCTTATTAAGTGAGAGTAGACAAGACGTTCAAGGAGTTTAGAGATGAACATATAGTAAGTATTCTCTAAATGAGGGGCCTGGACATTGTGGTGGGTTTTTAAGGTTTGGATAAGGCCTTTATGTTCTGTTTACATCTGTGTTGTAGGCTCAGTTTGGAACCTCCATGGTAGATCCTGTTATAGTCATTGGATAAAATAACTCATAATACTGTGATATTTTTTTCTGACAAAATGACAGATACAGTGACGGAAATTGATTGATAACACTATAAATCATTGAGGTTTGTCAGGGTCTATTGGTGTTCCTCATGTGATGAATTCATCACAGCTTAAGTTCCATTTCTCTACTCCTGTGAAAGACCAGAAAATGGAATTTACAATAAAGATTAAGAATACACAAGTTTTCTGGGCATGATGGCTTGCCTATCATATGACCACATATTTGCTTTTTACTGAAACTAAATCTTTCACCAATCATCTCTACAACCTCCAGCTTACAGACTCTTTTAGAAATAGGGAAATGTGTTCAAGCCCAACATAAAGTTCCTGAAATTCTATCCAAATTGGTTTAAAAAATTATTAAGATGGTGAAAAATGCTGACATTTAGTTTGGTAAAATGTCTCTACTCCTTAATATACTCACATACAGTACTCAGAAATGTCAATGTACTGCATCACACTTCCCTGTTCTATGATCATTGCTAGAGTTGAGCGAATAAAAAAAAAACATTATTCAGCTGGTTCGATCCGAATTTATTTGCGGTGAGTCGCGTTATAAAACAGCTATTTCCTGGCTGCAGAGAGCCTTCATAGCGGTGTAGAACACTGTGCCTTGCAGTACAACGCATAGGCAGTCTGCTGTGGTAGTGAAATAATACTGTGAGTCAGTATGACATGCAGATGACAGGCGTCGCTCTTAGAATCACTGCACACTTCACTCATTCGGGCAGTCACAAAACTTACCAAATAACTCAAGTATGAACTCAGCCTTACAGGTGGATCTTAGCGCCAAGAAGAAGCAAACTGCTTTTATATAGTCGTCAGCTGATTTAACATAGATGTCTACAGAACCTGTTCTATTAAACGCTTATACAAGTAGAGCCCCCCCGACAGAGTGGAGAGGGTGTCAGCAGTAAGTTTGTGTTGACGTCACTGAATATTTTTCCCTTCCTCTGATCCGTCAGAACAATAACCCACAAAATACTGATCCTGTCTGTTGAGCATCCGCCTTCACTCGGTCACCATTTGGTCAGTAATCCATCAGTATTGCTAATTCCAAAAAACAGGAGTGGATCCAAAACAGAGATGACACGTGAATGGAATATTTGCATGTCTTCTGTGTTTTGTACCCATTCCTGCTTTTGGCTACCAAATCACAAGTTAATTCTGATTGGACCATACAGGCCTTACAGTTGCTATACAGACAGGATTCGTTGTGCGTCTAATTTTTCCTTCTTTCTGACGATCCCCGGAAGAAGCCAGGTTTACTGGCGAAACGGCGTTGGGTCAGGAGTCGGCCGAGAGATCTTTGCACCACTCAGGGTATGTTTAATTTTGTCCTTGTACTTTAACCTCAATCTCTACAATTGCCTCCTTTGCACTTTGTTTGGGGCGTTGCTGTCATGAGGTTTTGAGGTATGTTTTTTTAGCTAGCATTCTTTCTTCCCTGTTGTTATTTTCGTGCACTGATCTCCCGGCCTCTCCTTGGGTCCTGCTCCTCATCTGTGTGTCCTGCCTTGTGCTACGTTCTTTTATCATGCATGTATGTATTGTTTATATATATATATTTATAATAAAGTCTTTTGGATTTTCATATATACGAAAGTCAGTTTCATTTTTGGGGGATCGGAAAAAAGGTCAAATAAATGATTATGTCATCCAGGCAGAAAGGCAAAATAGTGGCCCAGTCATGAAGTGGGGAGGGTGGGAACAGCATGAGGAGGCCACAGAGTGGCCCTATGACATACTGGTGAGGTGGAAGCAGCATGAGGAGGCCACAGAGTGGCACAATGACAGTGTGGAGGTGGCAGCAGCAGCATCAGGAGGCCACAAAGTGGCAAGGTGACATAGTGTGGAGGTGGCAGCAGCATAATGAGGCCACAGGGTGGCAGGGTGACATAGTGTGGAGATGGCAAAAGCATGAGGAGACCACAGTGCAAAGGTGACATAGTGTGGAGGTAGCAGCAGCATGAAGAGACCACAGAGTGGCAAGGTGACATCATGTGGAGGTGGTAGCAGCATCAGGAGACCACAGAGAGGCAAGGTGACATAGTGTGGAGGTGGCGGCACCATGAAGAGGCCACAGAGTGGAAAGGTGACATAGTGTGGAGGTGGAGGCAGCATGAAGAGGCCACAGAGTGGAAAAGTGACATAGTGTGGGGGTGGCAGCAGCATCAGGAGACCACAGTCCACAGAGTGGCAAGGTGACATAGTGTGGAGGTGGCAGCAGCATGAGAAGGCCACAGAGTGGCAAGGTGACATAGTATGGAGGTGGCAGCAGCATCAGTAGACCACAGAGTGGCAAGGTGACATAGTGTGGAGGTGGAAGCAGCATTAGGAGGCCACAGAGTGGCAAGGTGACATAGTGTGGAGGTGGCAGAAGTAACAGCAGACCATAGAGTGGCAAGATGACATAGTGTGGAGGTGGCAGCAGCATGAGTAGGCCACAGAGTGGCAAGGTGACATATTATGGAGGTGGCAGCAGCATCAGGAGACCACCGAGTGGCAAGGTGACATAGTGTGGAGGTGGCAGCAGCATCAGGAGGCCACAGAGTGGCAAGGTGACATAGTTTAGAGGTGGCAGCAGCATCAGGAGACCACAGAGTGGCAAGCTGACATAGTGTGGAGGTGGCAGTAGCATGAGGATACCACAGAGTGGCAAGGTGACATAGTGTGGAGGTGGAAGCAGCATCAGGAGACCACAGAGTGGCAAGGTTACATAGAGTGGAGGTGGGTGGCAATACCAGTACCATCTGAAGATGGTAGGTGAAAGAAGTAACACTTGGCATCCGATGTGTGGCATCGGGCTGGTGGCAGCATCATAATAGTAGCTGAGGCAGGTAGCCAGAAGAAACCGGTCTCTTTTGTGAAAGTGTTGGTGTGGCACCATGGATAATCTAGTCTGATGCATCAGGCATTGGTGGGTGGAAATCCCGTCTGATCCACGCCTGATTCATCTTGACAAAGGTAATTCTCACCATGTTTTGGGTGGACAGGCAAAACATGTCCCCTGCCGCACTAAACACCCACTCTGATGCCACACGACTAGCCAGGCAGGACAGCTTTTCCAGGGGAAACTCGGCCAGGTGCGGCCACACATCCAGTTTGGATGCCCAGTTGTCCAGTGGATCTTCAGGTTGATGGTTCAGATGCTGCTTTAGGTTCTGCTCTATGTCTACCTGCAGCTGCTGGTGAATAGTTTCTTAAGTAAGCAGGTGAAGAAAACTGCTCATCATTGACTCTAGACTTAAGTTGCTGTTGATGGAGCTGGTACTGCTCCTGCCCCCCCAACCCCCTCTAGCAGCCATGGCAGTGAAACGTGAGCACAGAGCAGAGGCGTACATAGGAATCACTGGGCCCCATAGCAAAAATCTGAATTGGGCCCCTTAACCCCGCCCACTACCCACCATGGCCCCTCCCACTTCCTGACTTTGCTCCTCCCATGCCACACCCCCATTAAATAAATTTATACATGACCTACAGAAACTGTTAGGGGTTTCCTGGGGGTGACCTGTCACATGGGATATCTGCTGCAGCCTGCAGGTCTCCTTATTTGGGGTGCCATGTTAGGCTACTTTCACACTTGCGTTCGGGTCTCCGCTTGTGAGTTCCGTTTGAAGGTTCTCACAAGCGGCACCGAACGGATCCGTCCAGCCCTAATGCATTCTGAGTGGATGCGGATCCGCTCAGAATGCATCAGTCTGGCACCGTCTGTCCTCTGCTCCGCTCAGCAGGCGGACACCTGAACGCTGCTTGCAGCATTCGGGTGTCTGCCTGGCCGTGCGGAGGCAAACGGATCCGTCCAGACTTACAATGTAAGTCAATGGGGACGGATCCGTTTGAAGTTGACACAGTATGGCTCAATTTTCAAACGGATCCGTCCCCCATTGACTTTCAATGTAAAGTTTGCACTATCATGAACAAAAAAAAAATATGTTTTTTTTTTTTGTTCATGTTAACGCAAACGGATCCGTTCTGAACGGATCTAAGCGTTTGCATTATAGGTGCGGATCCGTCTGTGCAGACACCAGACGGATCCGCTCTGAACGCAAGTGTGAAAGTAGCCTTAAAGGGAATCTGTCACTAGCAATTTACCCCCAATTTTTTTTTCGTGAATCCATGTTTAACAGAGTACCTGTTTTCCATCTGTCTTGTTCTTTTGATTGCGAGTCTTGTAATTTCTTCAAAAAATCGATTCTTATGATATGTAAATGAAGCTGTAAGGAGCCCAGAGGGGCGTTATTCTTTCTCCACTGTGCCCAGGAACGCCCCTCTGAAGTGCCGTGCCCGCCTAAGTTTGAAAACTAATAACGCCTCCAAGTTCATCTAAATCGCCTCCCAGAGGCACGGCTAAGTGCCGCTCTGCGGCAAACACCCCGATCCTCCTCTCGCCGGCATCCCAAATCCCGCGCAGGCGTAGTGCCGTCAGTCATCTTATCATAGCGCAGGCAATCGCCTGCACTGCGCCTGCGCGGGATTTGGGATGCCAGCGAGAGGAGGATCGGATTTGGGAGGCGATTTAGATGAACTTGGAGGCGTTATTAGTTTTCAAATTTAGCCGGGCACGGCACTTCAGAGGGGCGTTCCTGGGCACCGTGGAGAAAGAATAACGCCCCTCTGGGCCCCTTACAGCGTCATTTACATATCATAAGAATCGATTTTTTGAAGAAATGACAAGACTCACAATCAAAGGAACAAGACAGATGGAAAAAAGGTACTCATGGATCCATGTTTAATAAAGTACCTTTTTTCCATCTGTGTTCTTCTTTTCCATGTCAGTCTTGTCCTTTCTTCTAAAAATCGATTCTTAGGATAAGCAAATGACGCTGTAAGGACTGGAGCCCAGAGGGGCGGTTTTCTTTCTCCACGGTGCCCCTCTGAAGTGCCATGCCCGCCTAAATATGAAAACTCTAACGCCTCCATGTTTAGCTGAATCGCCTCCCAGAGGCGCGGCTAAGTCCTCAACACCCGCCCCCCTCCTCAGCGCCGCGGTCTGCAAACACCCGATCCTCCTCTCGTCGGCGTCCCAAATCCCGCGCAGGCGCAGTGCCGGCGATTGCCTGCGCCTGCGCTCTGATAATACGGCTGAGGGCAACAGCTTCAACATCGTCACTGGGCTCGGCGCATGCCCAGTGACGATGTTGAAGCTGTTGCCCTCAGCCGTATTATCAGAGCGCAGGCGCAGGCAATCGCCGGCACTGCGCCTGCGCGGGATTTGGGACGCCGACGAGAGGAGGATCGGGTGTTTGCAGACCACGCTGAGGAGGGGGGCGGGTGTCTAGGGCCTTAGCCGCGCCTCTGGGAGGCGATTCAGCTAAACATGGGGGGGGCCCTGGGGAGAAAAGCAGCCGCATAGCCGGCTACAGGTCATGAGTGGGCGGGGCCTTATCTGCGCTACGGGCCCCCCAGTGCCGCGGGCCCCATAGCAGTGGCGTGGTCTGCCTCTATGGGCGGTACGCCACTGGCACAGAGGGCCCCACCGGTCAGACCTACAAGAGGATAAACGATAGCGCAGATAGGCAGTGGCCAAATGACTACATAGGATGTCTCTATAGTAGTTCAGTTAGTCCTCCCTCTCAGCGGGTGTAAAAAAGGCCCCCATTTTGGACTGGTAGCGAGGGTCCAACAAGGTGGAGAGCCAGAAGTCATCCCTCTGCCAAATGGTGACAATTCGGCTGTCATAACGGAAGCAAGTGAGCATGCATCAGGCCATTTGTGCAAGTGACTCGGAAGGAATACCTGCCTCCATCTCCACTGCATACTGCCACGGTGTGTCTGGGTCCTCTGCCAACTCTTCCTCATTGCCCTGTAGCTCGTCTGGCTGATCATGCTCCTCCTCTCCTGTAATCTGTGTAGAAAACATCCATTTCGCTACACATTACTTGTGCTCCAATGTCCTCCTCCTCCTCCAGTTCAGCCCTGCACATGTGGTATGCTGGAGGGGCATTGTGAATTGCCCCTGCAGTGGAGGCTGAGGACGAGGTGGAGGATGAGGAGGCAGAGGCGGACATTGTCGCAGGACCAACGGTGTGGGTATGAGTATTTGGAAGCGGCGTCACCTAGCCAAGTTGCTGGCGTGGCTGTGTAGGAAGCACAATCACCTAGTGGGCCATAAAGGACATGTATTGTCCCTGACCATAGATACAGCTTCACACATCTGCGCTGCACCGACAGGCTCAAGGACTGGCCCACCTTCTGTTCTACATGAGTGAGCAGGGCTGGTACTGCCTTTTTGGCAAAAAAAAGACGGCTTGGGACTCTCCACCTCGGCTCGGCACAAGCCATCAGTTCTCTGAAAGGTGCAGAGTCCACCACTTGGAAAGGGAGGGAGTGCAGGACCATCAACTTGGACAGGAGCAAGTTCAGCTTCTGCGCCGTTGGATGAGTGCGCGCAAACTGTTGTCTCTTGTCAATCGCTTCGGTGATTGATTGCTGATGGAATGACTGATGAGGAGAAGGAGGGCGAGGAGCAGGAGCAGGAGCATCAGGACCAGCAGATGATGGGAAGGACAGACAGCTCCCGTCGGCTGAGGTGATCGACCCTTTGACTGCCTGAAATTGGCTGCGTGCCACTGGGTGATGCAGAGGTTGTTGCGGCAGGCTGGACCACTACATTGGAGCCATGGTTCTCCCTGGCCACTTCATGGTGATGCTGCATATGTTGATGCAGGGCCGTGGTGCCAACATTGACACCCTGGCCAAGCTTCACCTTCCGCCCACAGATTCTACATATGGCCATGTTAACCTCCTCTGGCGTCTTAACAAAAATCTGCCCCATCCCTGAGTAGGTGATTTTACCCCCAACACTACGCACTGACTGACTGCTATCGCTGCTGCCTCCATGAACCCGTGCACCTCTACTTCCCAGGCAGTTAGGCTCCTACGAAGCGAGTGGTCTACCCCGGGTACGTTTGGATCCCAACCTCCCACTGCTGCAACCCTGCTGACTCCCGGCCACACTAGCGACTTGCTGGCTCCGCTGCTGCCTCACGGGCAAGCTGCCACCCTCTTCTCCCGATGATGATGAAGCCCCTTCGTCACCCAGCACCCAAGGGCGATCAGCTATATCATCATCATCGAGTACTGTCTGCACTGATGCCCTCCTCAAATGTTTCTGGGTCAGGAGTCTGACCGCTCACAACACTAGCTCCCGCATCACTCTCCTCATAACTACTTGCCCGCCTAGTGGAGGAAGTGGCGGATGTCTCCTCCACGTCTTCTAGTAACTCGTCCTCACTGTATAGTGGAGCTGAGCCCACAGCATACAATACTTCTCTGGCTGAGTTAACAGAAAAGGACAGAGGCAGGTTGAGGACAGATGAGGGCACAGGGCCTGCTCCCAGGCCATGCCAACTAAAGGTTATGTCTGACGAACCCACCAAATCTTGGGACGAAGTGGATGACCGAGTCAACCATTCAAGAACAGCTAGGTTGCTGGTCAAGACACGCCGCTAGCTGACACTGGGAGCTCAGGCATCTTGAAGTGACTCCTGCTGCCACTGCCCCTTCTCTGCTGCCACCTCTGCCTGCTGCAGAAACATTTAGGCCTCTGCCACTCCCCTGTGCAGGGTCTGGCACTTCTCTGTCTGACATACTGTTAGATCAAATAAATAAATTTAAAAAAAGGAAATTAAAACGCCCCAAAAAAATTTGAAATTTTCTCACTTCACCACACAACGGCTATTAAGCCCCCCCCCCCCCACACTTTTACACAACAAAAAGGGCTTTATAACATATAACTGCCCAGCTAAGGGCGAAATATATTTTTCTTTTGCCACTAATACACGCCTTTAAAGGATTTAGAACATATAATTGCACAGCTGAATGTCAAATATATTTTTCTTTTGTCACTAATACACGCCACAAAAGACTTTAGAACATATAACTGCACCGCTGAACGGCAAATATATTTTTCTTTTTCCACTTATACACGCCACAAAAGGCTTTAGAACATATAAAGCACTGCTAAATGGCAAATATATTTTACTTTTGCCACTAATGCATGACAAAAAGGGCTTTAGAACATATAACTGCACCGCTGAATGGCAAATATATTTTTCTTTTGCCACTAATACATGCCACAAAATGCTTTAGAACATATAACTGCACTGCTGAATGGCAAATATATTTTTCTTTTGCCACTTATACACTCCACAAAAGGCTTTGGAACATATATATGCACTGCTGAATGGCAAATATATTTTTCTTTTGCCACTAATGCACAACAAAAAGGGCTTTAGAACATATAACTGCACTGCTGAACGGCAAATATATTTTTCTTTTGCCACTAATGCACAACAAAAAGGGCTTTAGAACATATAAATGCACCGCTGAACGGCAAAAATATTTTACTTTTGCCACTAATACTCAACAAAATGGGCTGTAATTTTCTCACTTCACCACACAACGGCTAATAAGCTCTTTTTTCCCCACTAATACAAGCCAGAAAATGCTTTAGGATATATTACTGCATTGCACAAGGGCAAATAAGACATAGAAATATTTCCTTGTAATAAACCCTATTAATGGCTGTATCAAACAGCATTTGCAACCTAATAAGAATGGTTTGTTGGAATTACAGAGCTGTATAATGGCAATTTGGGTTCCCAGTCAGTGCAGCAAGGTGTTATAGGATTGTTCCTATTACCCAGGCTGTAACCTCCCCTACTAAGCCCTGTTCAACATAAATGCTGCAGATTGATTCCTCCCTATTCTTTCCCTACACCTTAAAAGATCTTTCCCTGCACTTGTAAATAGTTTTTTTTTTTAGTACAATGACATTTTTTATAACCCTGCCCCTAGCGCCAGCTGACATCTCTCCGTGCACTAAGTACACTGGAAAATGGCAGAATCTAAGATGGCTGAGGGTATTTATAGGGCTGTGACATCACAGGGCTGGCTGGCTGCTGATTGGCTGCATTTATGGCTTTATGGGTGATCCCGCCTTCCCAGAGTTCCTTGCTCCATGACCTTACACGTGCAGCAGCCATTTTAGGAAAAAATTTCATTCGTTACCATGAAGCGTGAGGAAATTCGGATTTGGTGCGAATCAAATTTTTCCGGAAATTCGGATTGAATTCCACTTAGTCAGCTTTGATTCACTCATCTCCAATCATTGCATGTTATATACAGTTTTCTGGACTATTCCTTGTGGTCTACATAGTCAGATTATCGTTAGTTATTTAGGGGCTACTATTTAATATGTCTACTCATTTGGGTTCCTTTAGGGTTTAATAGCTAATACACTTGGCAATATAGAATGCTTAAAAGGGTTTTCTGAGATATTTTTACTGACGATTTATTTTCTGGATAGGTCATTAGTATTTGATTGGTAGGATTCCGACACCCATGATTTCCACTGATCAGCTCTTTGAGAAGCCACAGGAGATTGCAGTAGCACTGTGGTCTTCTGTCTGCTCACCAAGCACAGCACTGTGCATTTTATAGCGGCTATGCTTGATATCGCAGTTCAGGCCCATTAACTTCAACGGGGATGAGCTGTGCCTAGGCCATATGACCGATGAACGTGACAGCACATGGCCTAGGGAAAGCTGCCAAAAGGCTGTGGTGCTACTATGAGTTGCCAGTGCATTCTCAAACAGTTGAGTGTCAGGGGTCCTGGGTGTCGACCCCCACCGACCAGATACTGATGAACTATCTGGAGGATATATTATCAGTTAAAATATCTCAGAAAACCTCTTTTAGTTTGCCTGTACAATGTGTGGCCTGCCTATAGGACTCATGCAGATTACTTCAAAATCTATATATTTATCTATCTGTCTATCTATTGGTACTTTCAGATGAGCGAGTGTCACGCTCCGAACACGCAGCGCAGCACCCGTCCTGAACTTCCAGCACTGCCTGGGTCCCATAGCATTATATTGATTTATGATGCTATGTCACCCTTACAGTACTGGAATGTATTGGATAATAGTGACAGCATTATGTCAGTGTTATCCAATGCATTCCAGAACTGTAAGGGTTACATAGCATCATAAATCAATATAATGCTATGCGATCCTATCAGTGCTGGGAGGTCAGGACAGGAGCTGCGCTGCGAGTCCAGAGCGTGACACCCGCTCTATCCTATCTATCTATCCATCTATTGATACATATTGCTTGTTAATACAATTATTATTTTCAGTTTTTACAATATTTGAGGTTAAAGTGTTATGGTTCTCAGCTGCAGTATAGTGTATAAGGTGCGGTGAGATTTTTCCTACGTGTGATTTTACTGGCACAGATTTGGTTAGCCGGTAGTCACACAGACAGAGCATTAAATTGCCACCTTTTTTCTGGAAAGAAATACTTGGCATCCTACTGATTGCATGCTATTATTATTGTTGGCTCCAAGTACAATTTTCACTGGGAAGCGTCGACCCTGCAGTAATTAAAGTGCATTTATTTTAGCACTGCACATTTATATTCCCAGTTCCATATATAAAAGGGACATTATAAATAGAGATGTATATAGAGCAAGCCTCTTCGGAGCATAATGTTATGAACTGCTATTAGTTTTCCGACTGCAAATGACAGAGCCTTTTTATTACAATTGCTTTACAGTGTGAAGCTGCTTACCTCAGTCTCAAGTAAACGCTTTATTTACACCTGTACAGTGAAAGGCTTTTAATGTAGATTCTAAATAGTTCCAGATAGTGTTGAGCGAATCAAAGCACGCTGCACATGTTACAAAGTGAAAGTAAGAAGCCCAGGAACGCGATATGACCCATAATGGCGTGCAGTCAGCCAATCAGCAGATAGCCATCCCTGTGATATCACAGTCCCAAAAAAGCCTGTATAATATGAAGCACTTCAGTCACCTGTAGCAATTACAAGTCCACACCAGGAGCTCTGCTTAAGCCAGCACTAACAGTCTTTCAATCTTGCAGACTTGTGTGTTCTTTTTACCTCATTGTGCCAATATTGCATGTGAGAAGCAATAGAAGTCATGCGTGACGCATGAGTAAGGGGGCGCTTTCTCCCGAAACGTCCCTCGGAGGGGATTAGGTGTGAATGATGTCTGTCTCAGTGTTCCTCATGATGTACCATATTATATTGGAATGAAAAGAAATAAAAGAAACAAAAGGTTTTGTACCAGCGACTTGTGAGTATGACTTCTATTTCTCACTCACATACAATATTGGCACAATGAGGTAAAAAGAACAGACAAGTCTGCAAGTTTGAAAGACAGTCCCATAAAACCTTCATCCCATACAGACTCCACTATTTCACTGTGAGCTGAGCATAGGGAAAGACGTGACAAGCACTAAGGCACTAGGGGCAATGTTGCAGAAAGCTTTTAATTGTAGAATATCGGATAGGGAGAGTGTAGGGACAGTGTAGGGAGATCATAGGGAATGTTTATAGACACTGTAGGGAGAGCATAGGAATACTATAGGCACAGTGTTTGTTGAGGTGTGTGCATCTTGTGTGCATCTTGTTGATCTGCTGTGACAATCTCATTTAGAATACATTTACATGACCGTATATTTCTGTCTAGATCCGTTCTGCAATTTTTTCGGATTGGATATAGACCCATTTATTTCAATCGGACCGCAAAAGATGCAGACAGCACACCAAGCACACCTTTCTGTGGCCCCCACAAAAAAGGTAGAACATATCCTATTCTTGCCCGTAATTGTGCAAAATAATAGACATTTATGCACAAGAGAAAGGCGAGACGATCCACAAAATGTGGAACGCACACGGCCAGTATCTGTGTTTTGTGGATCCACAATTTGCGAACCGCAAAAACGGATATAGTCGTGTGAATGGACACTTAATCTGTTACCTCAGTATTAAAGGGCGGTCTAATATATCGCCGTCTGTGCCTTGGTGATCTGCTGGCACATTGGCAGTTAATCTCTTAGTTTATATATAGAATTACTATGCCTCAGTATTGAAGGGAGGTGTAATATATCACCATTTGCATCTTGTTCAACTGCTGACACAATCCCTGTTAATCTGTTAGTTTATACATAGAATTATTGTGCCTCAGTACAAAAGAGTGGTCTAATATATCGCTGTCTGTATGTTGTTGAACTGCTGGCGCATTTGCAGTTGATTTGTTAGTTTATACACAGAATACACAGGAGTTAATACATTTATATTCCATCTCTGACACCAAAAACTGACTCTGACTCCAACTCCACAGCCCTGGTTACAACATAGAGAAGATGTGGACAAACTAAAAACAAAATAGTTCTACAGACACAAGAAATCCTTCTGTTCTACAATCTATGATTTGTTATGGATCTGTATCCATGGCAAGCCCGTTAGGGAAGAAAGGTCTCCAACTCTCCATAGAAAACGATGCATTGTTGACTGTGAACAGTACAGGATAATTATTGTACCTAGGCATGAGGCTCCAAATGCACTTTGGGCATTTATTATCATTAATCATATCCTGGAGTAATAACTATAAATAATATTAAAGGGGTTGTCCACCTTTTTCTTACTGATGATCTATCCTTTGGAAGTGAATGGGGCTGAGCTGTGCCCAGGACACGTGTCCTATAGTTGTGATGTCACTGGCCTACGGGATGCTGCGAGAAGGCTTCGGCGCTACTGCAGGTGCTGCTACCCTTCCAAAAAGCTGATTGGCGGTGGTCCTTGGTGTCGGACCCTGGCCGATCAGATGCTGATGACCTATCCAAAGGATAGATCAACAGTAGGAAAAAGGTGAGTCTTAATAACTTGTCGTAGGTTGAATGGGCTTCTCTGAACTTTACTGGGATGGAAGCTGTATATAAGTCTATTAAGGTTTTTAGAAATTTGGTGGTACAGAAAAATGTATTATACCATCTCTTTCACAAAACTGTCTCTTAAAAGTGAATGTTGATTTTTATATACAGATATCGAAAAGTAAAATCATTTACTCACTGCAGTACCTCAACCTCATAGTTTTCAGATGGACCCTGCCATATAAAGCTACTCAGGACCTGTGACTTAGGCACCCGAATGTTCTACTGAACTGGAATATATATACTGTACATGTAGAAGATATACCATCATGAGCAGTTAACGCACCATGAAATCCTCTGCAATGTGAATAGAAGATGGGTTTATTAAGTTGAAAGAAAAAGTCTACATGAACATATACAGTCACACATGAGATAAATGCCATTATTACATTATAAAGACCAATCTTTTTTTCACAAAAAGTCCCTTTTAAATAAAATAATTACTTGGTTTAACCAAGACATCAGTCAGTGCAATGTTTTGGCCTCGGCTGCATGGGAGCTTGTACACTTGCCCCTGTCACTGCTCATGTTTCACACCATATAGTAGAATGTCAGCTGAAAATGAGGAAAAAAGAAAATATTAGAAAATGGTTTCACTCAAGATTGAGCTGTCAAGTAAAATATAATGTATGTCACACACCCAGAACCACATAATATCCTAAGTTCAACAAGGGACTGACTGTGGTGTCACTCTTGTACCTGAGAACTCTGTGACCAATTTCCAATACATCATACAGTTTGGGGACATCTCATCGATTTCTTCTACCCGTCCTTTAGATTTTAATCTAGCTTCAGAGGCCAGTCAGAACATTTCAATTAAAAACGACTTTTTCCAAGGTTTAAGGATCTGAAATATACATCTGAAGAAAACAGTTCCCAAACTATAGCTCATAACATAGTAGATCTGAAGTATATTTTATCTGCTCTGGGCTCCAGATTATCAGACCTTAGTCATAGATCTATGGATAATTTTTTTTTTGTATTTATTTAGATATGAATACCTCTAAGTCCTAGGCATTATTATCATTACTTATGTTAAAGCATGATTCATTTCAGCCACTGTACATATGAAAAGGGTTTTACATGCATAATATAAAACCCAAACAAATACACAACATTGGTTACAGACTGGTGTAATAGGGGAGTGGACATTGACCTTGAAGGCTTGCAATCTACAAAGATAGGGAAAGTGAGATAGTAGAGGAGTGTAGACGCTGCTTGGATGCTAGTATAGTGGCAACTAAGTTTATTGTAGACTATTTAGAAGGGGCAACTTTTGAGGTTCCTTTTAAAATTCTCGATGGTGGAGAAAAGGGTCTGATAGTCTGGCGTGGTGACTACCAGATTATAGAGGATGCAGATGTGAGAAACAGTGTAGATAACTGTGTGAGGAACAGACAAGAGGAGAGCAAAGAAGGGGGTCATTGTGAGGATCATAGATTACGTGTCGCATTGTGGTGGGATATTAGGTCAAAGATGTAGAGGACAGATTTTGGACAGTCTATACTTCTATTTTGAACTATTCACTGGGCAATGGGAGGTGAAGAAGAAACTAAGGGAGAGGTGGATTAATCAGGTGCAGAGTTGAGGATAGATTTGAGGGGCACAAGTGTGTTAGGTGAGAGGTTACAGAAAACATTTTGTAGAACTCTAGGAAGGAGATCATTGTAGTATGTTCTAGAATTTTGTTAACTCGGGGTTGAGGAGTGAGCCATGTATAAGAAATGTTGGGTGTGGCAGGAGGTGGTAAGGTCTTAGATGGGCTTTCTGCACTGGTGATCTTTCCATTATACTTTGTCTCTATGCAGCCTCCACTCCTGGCTTTGGAGTGGGAGGAGAAGAAGGAGAATATAGCTGATACACACACTGGGTTTCTGAACAGCAGAGAAATGACAGCAGGGAACTGTCATTAACATAGATGTGGTACTGGAAGCTGCAGGGCTCTATGAGCTTCTTCAGGCCAAATGTATAAATGAAGAATAGTTGAGGTCCCAGGAAAGAGCCTCAATGGACACCAGCAGGGTGGGGTGATGAGGTTGTGTGTGAGTGGGAAACACTGAAGGGGGAATTTATCATTTGCAATGATTTTGGTGTCAGTTTTAAGTCTGTCTTTGCTTTATGAGATAGAGACAAATTTATGAAATGTTGCACAGTAATAATATATTTGGTGCAAATGCAATGTGGTACGCCTATGACTCCAAATGCATTGAAGTCTATAATAGCAATCATATGATTGATTGTTATAGTTCCCCATGGGAAAAAAAACTGTAAAAATAAATAAATAAAGTTTTAACAAAAAAAAAAATATACAGACGTGGACAAAATTGTTGGTACCCTTTGGTCAATGAAAGAAAAAGTCACAATGGTCACAGAAATAACTTTAATCTGACAAAAGTAATAATAAATTAAAATTCTATAAATGTTAACCAATGAAAGTCAGACATTGTTTTTCAACCATGCTTCAACAGAATTATGTAAAAAAATAAACTCATGAAACAGGCATGGACAAAAATGATGGTACCCCTAGAAAACACAGAACATAATGTGACCAAAGGGACATGTTAATTCAAGGTGTGTCCACTAATTAGCATCACAGGTGTCTACAACCTTGTAATCAGCCATTGGGCCTATATATATGGCTCCAGGTAATCACTGTGTTGTTTGGTGATATGGTGTGTACCACACTCGACATGGACCAGAGGAAGCAAAGGAAAGAGCTGTCTCAAGAGATCAGAAAGAAAATTATAGACAAGCATGTTAAAGGTAAAGGCTATAAGACCATCTCCAAGCAACTAGATGTTCCTGTGAGTACAGTTGCACATATTATTCATAAGTTTAAGATCCATGGGACTGTAGCCAACCTCCCTGGACGTGGCCGCAGGAGGAAAATTGATGACAAATCTAAGAGACGGATAATCCGAATGGTAACAAAAGAGCCTAGAAAGACTTCTAAAGAGATTCAAGGTGAACTTCATGCTCAAGGAACATCAGTGTCAGATCGCACCATCCGTCGTTGTTTGAGCCAAAGTGGACTACATGGGAGACGACCAAGGAGGACACCATTGTTGAAAACGAATCATAAAAAAGCAAGACTGGAATATGCCAAACTACATGTTGACAAGCCACAAAGCTTCTGGGAGAATGTCCTGTGGACAGATGAGACAAAAATCGAAGTTTTTGCCAAGGCACATCAGCTGTATGTTCACAGACGAAAAAATGAAGCATATCAAGAAAAGAACACTGTCCCTACTGTGAAACATGGAGGAGGCTCTGTTATGTTCTGGGGCTGCTTTGCTGCGTCTGGCACAGGGTGTCTTGAATCTGTGCAGGGTACAATGAAATCTCAAGACTATCAAGGAATTCTAGAGAGAAATGTACTAGCCAGTGTCAGAAAGCTTGGTCTCAGTCGCAGGTCATGGGTCTTGCAACAGGACAATGACCCAAAACACACCGCTAAAAACACCCAAGAATGGCTAAGAGGAAAAAATTGGACTATTCTAAAGTGGCCTTCTATGAGCCCTGACCTCAATCCTATTGAGCATCTTTGGAAGGAGCTGAAACATGCAGTCTGGAAAAGGCACCCTTCAAACCGGACACAACTGGAGCAGTTTGCTCATGAGGAGTGGGCCAAAATACCTGCTGAGAGGTGCAGATGTCTCATTGACAGTTACAGGAAGCGTTTGATTGCAGTGATTGCCTCAAAAGGTTGCGCAACAAAATATTAAGTTAGGGGTACCATCATTTTTGTCCATGCCTGTTTCATGAGTTTATTTTTTTACATAATTCTGTTGAAGCATGGTTGAAAAACAATGTCTGACTTTCATTGGTTAACATTTATAGAATTTTAATTTATTATTACTTTTGTCAGATTAAAGTTATTTCTGTGACCATTGTGACTTTTTCTTTCATTGACCAAAGGGTACCAACAATTTTGTCCACGTCTGTATATATAAAAGTTCAAATCACCCCCCTTTCCCCAAATTGAGAATCAAAAAAACAAAAAAAAAACACACATCATGGGTATCGCCGCATGTGTAAATGCCCATACTAACAAAATATAAACGTATTAATCCCATACGGAAAAAGGCGAAATGAAAAAAGAGGTCATAATGGCCGATTTTCAATTTTTTGGTTTCTTCTCCTCCCCCATGCACGCCCCAGAATAGTATCAATGACAAGTAAAAAAAATAGCCCTCATACCGCTCCACACACATAACTACAAAAAAGTTCTAGGGATCAGAATATGACAGCAAAAAAAAAAAATCAAGTATTTATTATTTTTTGCCTCAAAACGCAAGGAAAAGTATACATATGTGGTATTGATGGATTCATACTGACCTGGAGAATGAAGGTCAGTCAGTTTTACCGCATAATGAATGCCATAAAAAAATAAAAAAAAAGGAAAACTGTGTCAAAATTGCATTTTCTTCCAATTTCCACTACATTCTATGCAATATTAAATTGTGGTGTTGGAAAGTACAACTTGTCTCACAAAAGGAAAGCCCTTATATGACTATGTGAATGGAAAAATACAAAAGTTATGGCTCTGGGAAAGCAGGGAGCAGAAAACGAAAGCACAAAATAAAAAAAACCCTCTGGGGTAGAAAGGGTTAAAAAGTTGCACAGCATACATGAGACTTAGGCCTCATGCACACGAACGTTGTGTGCACGTATTGCGGATTCACTTGAGTGGGTCCGCAATCACAGAGATGTGGAACAGAAGCATGGATCGGAACCCCACGGAAGCACTACTGTGTCCGTGCATCCTGTTTCTGTCCGTGGGTCTCGATCCAGCCCGTGTGCAAGAGGCCCTAAAGGTGTTTTAATCTGAAATCCTGACCGACTTCTCACTTCACTTCACTTCTAAAAGTGGTAAAGCAAAGACTGGTATAGCAGGCTTTATAAATGTTCCCCTGAATGTTTTATTAGTGAACTATGAGGAGAGCCATGAGAGGACCAAGTCTCTGTTGCTTAGGAATAAGAGTTTGCAACCAAAGAGAGTGGTCAACTATGTTGAAGGCAGACAGACTGCTGGAGTGGCCTGCCAGAAGACTCATCCAGTAGGATGAGACTTTGGGCCTGGAGTAGGTGCCATAACTCTAGAAAGCCATACACTCTCAGGTGATAGTATCTGCTGTTCAGTCCACCTGAAACCTCTAGGTGGATTTTCTTGCTCACTAGCATTAAGGAATTAGTTTAATTTGTGGTCATGGCTACGGCCAAGAGGTATCCGAAAAACCCTAGGGAGAAAACAACTGGAACAACCTAACCCAGCTAGGCGTGTCTTAGCCGACTTGACTAAATGGCTTGTTGTGTGCCCTAAGCCATGATCGTGGGTAGGCCTATAAGTGGGCAAAAACCAAGCCAAGTAGGGTAGAAAAGGAATTTGAATGGCATGTACAAACTAATCCCCAAGCCAACTGCAAGGCATCCGGGATCTAGAGCGAAAATTCGGTGTTTGTGAGGCAAGACCAGTAGGAAACCTACAACCCATCTTGTGGATGACAAGGCCAGAGACATGATGCTCAATATTGCGGATACTGCACCAAAGCGGAATGGAGGACCGAGAATACGTTGTGAAATGGATCATAAAAACCAACTGAAACTTGTAAAGTTTGGTTCTAGTGTGAGTACTGGCAATGCCCTAGCGTCAGGAGATCGTGGGACCAAAGCCTAACTGCCTAGACTATGCAGGAATGAGGGCCAAAAAGAACCATGTAGATAGGAAGTGAATCCTTGAATAGTTACCCAGACAACAGATATCCGCGCTTTTTTCTACTGTGCGCCCCTGAGAATTGTTTTTACGCTTGAGACGTGAAGACAGACCTACTATCTGAATCTTCTACCATGAGAAAATGCTGGACCTTGTCCAAAATCCGATTCAACGTGGTTGTAGGGAGTCTGAGGTTAGTGGGGCAAGAAGCTATGAAGCCATAATATACAAGATTCTGTCTATGCCCTCCCATGAGTGAGGGAATGCAATGCAATGAAGCTACTGGCGAAAATGAATTGCTGGTCGTGGTAAAAAGGCAAAGACTTTGCGCGGGGACCTGGTTGACAAGATATGATCGACTACGATCAGAGACTGAAAAGCTAGAGCGAATTGCCCTACTTGTTCTTCCTCTGGCAGGACCTGAACGAAAGCATGAACAATTAAAGAAAGACAAAATATCTGCGTAAGACATGACAATGATGCTGTAAGGCGAACCGGACCAGTTTGCGGTCAAAACATAAAATGAGCGATCAACATGGAATATTAGGAAATTAGGGAAGCAGGTATGTATGCGATACATAGGGGCCAAAACAGCCTAGATGCACAGATGGACAACCAACCAGGCAATCAGCCCAGCAGGTTTGAAAACAGTCGTCAGGCCCCCGAAGCCATGGGGCCGAAGCAGTCGTCGGGCCCCCGAAGCCATGGGGCCGAAGCAGTTGTCGGGCCCCCGAAGCCATGGGGCCGAAGCAGTTGTCGGGCCCCCGAAGCCATGGGGCCGAAGCAGTTGTTGGGCCCCCGAAGCCATGGGGCCGAAGCAGGTCGTCGGGCCCCCGAAGCCATGGGGCTGAAGCAGGTCGTCGGGCACCCGAAGCCATGGGGCCGAAGCAGGTCGTCGGGCCCCCGAAGCCATGGATCAACATGGAGCGATCAACATGGATTATTAGGAAATTAGGGAAGCAGGTATGTATGCGATACATAGGGGCCAGACAAATAATCTAACCCAAGAGAGAGTCAAAAGAGCCACCCCATAGATGCACATCCAACCATTGTAGGATAAAAAATATATATATAAAGTTTATTGGACACAACAACACACACGCATTAAAAAATTGTATACAATATAGAAAAAAGTGCGGTATGCAATAAATATATGTAACCGACACACACAGGTCCACTGAATTATCACAAGAAAATGTATGCGTTATCAACCAGCATATAAAGCAATACAATAAATCACATATAGCAAATGCAAGGTAAGGTAAGACCACTAGAATTAAAGGTGCAATAAGACCGACATGGGGTCAAATATCAAGAGCCAAACCTACATAGCCAGCTGGTACAGTGGACCTGGAAACATAGCAAGCGCCCAACGCGTGTCGCCGGAGCAATCCGGCTTCCTCAGGGGTAAAGGACTGTGTGTTGGAGCGTCAGTTAATATAGGGTATTGAATAAACTGTAATTGCGTTCACCTGTGCAGCAGGAACTGTGGTCAGTGCGTAAGCGTATCAGATTCCAGTCAGAACAAGGAACCGGAAGTGTAAGTCACATGATCGGCTGGTGGAACGCATGGTGGAACGCATATGCGCTCCACCAGCCAAAACACAGCCACATAACCAAAGAGACATGGAAGGCAAACATATTTGTACTAAGCATTAGAAGATAATGTGGCAAATGAACAACTGTAGCTGTTTAGAGCAACATCGGCAGTGCCAGGTAAGCTGGTAAATGATCCGGACGATATTTACAAACCGGAAGTAGATAGTGAAACCGGAAGTGACGTGCCGCTATGGAACGCATGGTGGAACGCATAGTGAGCTCCACTGTGAATGGTGGAGCACACAATGCGTCCAGCACACGCCCAGGGGCATGGCAGCACACTGAAAGGCACAGGGGAGGCACACACAAGGAGGATGGGGGTGGAGCACTAATATATGCATACATAATGGTCATGTTCAGCAATACTAATAATAATAATGATATAATATGACAGAAGCATAACAGAGGATTGAACATGTACATACATAATATGCAAAATTCAAATGTGCAATATATAAAGAGGACATAAAGACAGGTAATATATAAAATATACAGTTGATGCATATAACAATACATATATATAGATATATTAAGCATATCTGACATACACACCTATATACGTGGTGCTGTCAGCAATCCCAATGTATATCCCCACAGAGGCATAGACATTCAAATCATGTGAACGATAACATACATGTATGTAAAGCAACATACGTGCATGTTAATACATGAACCTGATATAAGATCCACGATCTAATGAGGACCTAAAAGGTAATAATAATACTGGAAGGGAGCAAAATAAAATTAGTGATAAAATGTGACCAGCGTGGTAAGACCACTAGTGTGGAAGTGAAGGAGTGGTAGAAACAGAAATACCCAAACCGTGTAAGTGAAAGCGTGAATACAAGTGAAAATGTGATGAGAGCCTGTGGAGAAAAGGGGTTAGCGCAGATAAACGGTTATTTGATACGGGACCAATTATAGTAACAAACACAAGCCTTCTGTGTCCTACCTACAACCCCCTGAATTGAGACCCTATAAAGGCAATGGTGTTTCAATGCCCAATCTATGCCATACTATATGGCCATTATATGCAACAATACAGTGGTTAAATACCACCTGGATACACTGTCAAGAGAAATGGAATGAAATAAAATCAATACCTCCACCTAAAACCGAAACCCCCTGATGTACCCCCACTGTCGGTGCTCTGATGACATCAAAAATATATGCTGCTATTCCCGTATGTTAGCCATGGATAGTTTAGTTATTTGATAGACCCCGGATATCTAGACGTGGGGGAAAAGAATACGTGGCCCCAAATATGATTAGGGGATCGTCCCCCAAATATCAGGTATGGTAATAACCAGTAAACAACAATTCTTCATTTAATCCATGTGGGGCAACTGTATCCAGATTGAAAATCCATTTGGACTCGAGACGCAACAATTGAGAGGTAGCCGATCCTCCCCTCAGATTCATGTGCACCAGGTCAAGTCCCGCAATCCTGAGTCCGGAGATTATACACTGATGACAATCCAAAAAGTGTGCAGCGACTGAAGTTAGCGGTTTCTTTGCTTGAATCCTATCACGTCGGGCCAAAGCAATACTTGATAGATGTTGTTGAATACGTTTCCGTACTTCCTGGCCTGTCTGTCCAACGTATAGCTTCCCACATTCACAGATGAGTGCGTAGATTACATTTCTTGTACGACAGTTGATGTAATGATCTAAAGGTATCCCCGCCGGAAGCCTGCAGGTGGAAAAGGAATCAGCACAGATCATATATTGGCAGATATTGCAGTTTCCGCATGGGTATGTCCCGCGCAATCTAACACCCCTTCCCAACCCCTGTGTAGGCCTCTGAAAATGGCTACGTACCAATTTGTCACGTAGATTTGGGGCTCTACGTGCAATAATCTTCGGAGTTGGATTTACATGGTCGCTCAACTTGGGATCCGCCAATAAAAGATGCCAGTGTGTATTTAGTATTGAATATAAATCACGCCATTGGTTATTATATTTCGTGATAAGATGAACCTGGGTACTTCGGCGTTTAGGATTGGATCTCAACAGTTCAAGGCGATCAGTTGACTTTGCCCTTTCAAAAGCCCCCGATATTACTTTCTTCGGATAGCCACGTGCTTTAAATCTGTTCGTCAAATCGATGGAGGCCTCACTGAAGTCAGGGGTGGTGGTGCAGTTACGGCGTAATCTTAAAAATTGGCCCTTGGGGATCCCTCTCCGTAGGTGGGCCGGGTGGAAGCTGTCGAAGCGTAGCAAACTATTTGTTGCAGTTTCCTTACGGAAAAGTGAAGTGCGGATACCTTGTTCGTCAAGTGTCAATCGCAAATCCAAGAAGTCAGCGGTGATATCCGATATCTTATGAGTGAGTGAGATGTTAAGTGAATTGGTATTCAACAGGCTAACAAAATCAGTGCACTGTTCAACTGTGCCCTGCCAAAAAATCAAAAGGTCATCAATGTACCGATACCATGCGAGTACATGTTTACCATACATTGCAGTGGGGTACACGTGTGTCTCCTCCCACCAACCTAGGAATAGGTTGGCGTACGAGGGCGCACAGCGTGCCCCCATTGCGGTCCCCGATACTTGTCTATAAAAGGTGCGGTCAAACACAAAGTAATTATGGTGGAGGACAAACTCTAAAAGGCTCACCAGAAATGTGTGGTGTGCCGGATCTCCGCAGGATGATTTGTGGAGGAAGTACTGAGTAGCTTGTAAACCATCACTATGCGAGATGTTCGAATAGAGGGACTCAACGTCACACGTGAGTATCAATGTCCCCGGTGGAAATTGCATATCCTGTAGGTGTTGTACCAGCTGCATGGAATCCCTGAGATGCGATTGAAGACCCAAGACATAAGGTTGTAAATAAAAATCGAGATAAATACAGGCTTGTTCACATAGACCCCCTATCCCCGCCACGATCGGGCGGCCCGGAGGCACAGCCAAGTCCTTATGTACCTTGGGGAGCATATAGAAAGTGGGGATTTTAGGGATGTTGACTTCCAAGAATCCCTTCTCCTTTTTGGTAATGATATTAAATTGGCATGCAGAGGTGAGGAGTCTATCCAGTTTCTTCATAAACGTAACCGTGGGGTCTGTGGGTAATGGGGTGTAAAAATGGCGGTTACTCAATTGTCTTCTTGCCTCTGCAATATATAACCCCATCTCCCACAACACTACATTACCTCCTTTATCCGCCTCCTTGATGACAAAGGCCGCATTATTAAATAAATAATGCGGCCTTTGTCATCAAGGAGGCGGATAAAGGAGGTTGGTACAACACGTATGTTGCTTTACATACATGTATGTTATCGTTCACATGATTTGAATGTCTATGCCTCTGTGGGGATATACATTGGGATTGCTGACAGCACCACGTATATAGGTGTGTATGTCAGATATGCTTAATATATCTATATATATGTATTGTTATATGCATCAACTGTATATTTTATATATTACCTGTCTTTATGTCCTCTTTATATATTGCACATTTGAATTTTGAATTTTGCATATTATGTATGTATATGTTCAATCCTCTGTTATGCTTCTGTCATATTATATCATTATTATTATTAGTATTGCTGAACATGACCATTATGTATGCATATATTAGTGCTCCACCCCCATCCTCCTTGTGTGTGCCTCCCCTGTGCCTTTCAGTGTGCTGCCATGCCCCTGGGCGTGTGCTGGACGCATTGTGTGCTCCACCATTCACAGTGGAGCGCACTATGCGTTCCACCATGCGTTCCATAGCGGCACGTCACTTCCGGTTTCACTATCTACTTCCGGTTTGTAAATATCGTCCGGATCATTTACCAGCTTACCTGGCACTGCCGATGTTGCTCTAAACAGCTACAGTTGTTCATTTGCCACATTATCTTCTAATGCTTAGTACAAATATGTTTGCCTTCCATGTCTCTTTGGTTATGTGGCTGTGTTTTGGCTGGTGGAGCGCATATGCGTTCCACCATGCGTTCCACCAGCCGATCATGTGACTTACACTTCCGGTTCCTTGTTCTGACTGGAATCTGATACGCTTACGCACTGACCACAGTTCCTGCTGCACAGGTGAACGCAATTACAGTTTATTCAATACCCTATATTAACTGACGCTCCAACACACAGTCCTTTATCCCTGAGGAAGCCGGATTGCTCCGGCGACACGCGTTGGGCGCTTGCTATGTTTCCAGGTCCACTGTACCAGCTGGCTATGTAGGTTTGGCTCTTGATATTTGACCCCATGTCGGTCTTATTGCACCTTTAATTCTAGTGGTCTTACCTTACCTTGCATTTGCTATATGTGATTTATTGTATTGCTTTATATGCTGGTTGATAACGCATACATTTTCTTGTGATAATTCAGTGGACCTGTGTGTGTCGGTTACATATATTTATTGCATACCGCACTTTGTTCTATATTGTATACAATTTTTTAATGCGTGTGTGTTGTTGTGTCCAATAAACTTTATATATATATTTTTTATCCTACAATGGTTGGATGTGCATCTATGGGGTGGCTCTTTTGACTCTCTCTTGGGTTAGATTATTTGTCATATGTAGTTCTACCACCCCTTGCACTCCTTTAAGCATTTGGTGTGCCCCCTGTCTCTTTAAACATACATAGGGGCCAGCCTAGATGCACAGATGGACAACCAACCAGGCAATCAGCCCAGCAGGACTGAAAACAGTCGTCGGGCCCCCGAAGCCATGGGGCCGAAGCAGTCGTCGGGCCCCCAAAGCCATGGGGCCGAAGCAGTCGTCGGGCCCCCGAAGCCATGGGGCCGAAGCAGTCGTCGGGCCCCCGAAGCCATGGCGCCGAAGCAGTCGTCGGGCCCCCGAAGCCATGGCGCCGAAGCAGTCGTCGGGCCCCCGAAGCCGTGGGGACGAGTTTTTTTTTTTTAGTTTACCCAAGATAAACTACGTGGCCTGAATAACATGCAAGGCGAAATATCGTTAGGAACGAGACCTGACCGACGTGGAAGGTGACCCCAATAGTTCAACTGCATGACCTGAAAAGACGAAGGGAAACGTGACAGAAAATGGAGATAATAACGGACATTAACTAAAATTAATAACATAAGCTGGCAAGCAGGTAAAGATATGAGTCATTCAAAAGCATAGCTGCACAGGTGGACAGACAACCATTGGTCAGACCCCTGAAGCCATGGGGCTGAAGCAACCACCAGGGGCCCATGGGGCCGGGCAGCCGCCGGGATGCGAACCTTAGAATTAAGGACGGCTGGGGAAAAGATTGGGCCTTAACCCAACGGGTTTAGTAAGCAACCGGGATTCGATAACCTAGAAAGACAAAGACATGGACTTGCATAACCTCCAACAGAAACCTGGGACACTAACCAGCCTACAACCATGTCGTACCCTTAACAAACAAAACATGAAAAGCAGTCAAGGGGCCCCGGAGCCATGAGGCCGAATCGGTCATAGGGCCCCCGAAGCCAGAGGGATGACGTTGCGGTGACGATAAGTAATTAAAACGTAAGCCGGACCTGATGGCATATGAAGCGACTTGAATGATTGGATTGGCTAGAAGGTGGCCTAAGGAACATGACTGCCAACATGCGTTAAAAATATAGACATTAGTAATCCGAAGCACGTGCATACATAAAACACTATCCACCACGAACCATAAACGTAAACATAAAAATGCCTGGGGCATTGCAAGTTTGCTAAGAGAAGTCTCTTATCGTGACAAACAAATGAACAGCTTGTGAAAACATAGCAGGAAACGTACTCCTATCGGCCCACTGACCTCCGCTGAGGAGCTGTTTGGTGAACTGGGGCAGGAGACCAATCTGAGTGAATACGAACCAGAAGTAAAAGGAGACCAGTCTGAGTGAATACGAACCAGGATTAAACAGAAACTAGGCCTATGGAATGTGACAGACCACCGAGGAAGGGAACGTAAGCCTGAAAAGAACGCAGTTATGTTTGTCAGGAGAGAGGTACCAGAGCGGTGGGTGCAGACTGCCCCGGTGAGATTGAGCAAAACCATGACGTAGCAATAAACAGGAGAATGCAGCTTTGAGTGGGAGCAGAGTACAACACATGATGTAACAAAAAATGGGTGAATGCAGCTTTGGATGTGAGTGGTACCTAAAAACATGGTATAGGCGCAGCTCTGAGTATGGGTAGCGCATGAAAAGCATGGTATAAAGCAGACATATAAATGCAATCTGAAAGTGAGCAGAGTATTTACGTGATGCGAAAGCAGACATGTGGACGCAGCTCTAGTAGTGAAAGGAGTATAGGACAAGATGTGAAAAGCAGACATGCGGACGCAGCTTTGGATGTGAACGGAATATTAACTTGATGTGACCGCAGACATGGAAAGCGGCTTTGGTGAGTGGGGTATACAACCTGGTGTAGCAGTAGAAGTGTGAACACAACTTTGGGTATAAGCAGAGCATGAAAATTTGTATAAACGCAGCTCTGGTTGTGAGTGGAGCAAGGTGGGAACACCAGGGTGGTGCGTCCAGAGCCTGAAAACGGAGTAACAGTAGCAGCTATGGCTGTAAGCCGAGTATACAACATGTAATAACAGGCATGTAATACGGATCCGGCTGTCGGCTGGGGACGGAATGAGATGTAACAGCCAACAGGTGAGCGCAGCTTGAATGTGAGACCAATCTGAGTGAATACGAACCAAGAGTAGAAAAGTGCAGTACAGTGAAGACGTGCGGATGCAGCATAAGACATTAAATAAAAGCCAAAAGTGTAAAAGCCGCTCAGGATAACAGCGGAGCATGAAAGTATGAGATTGTGCAGAAGCTCTGCCTGTATATTTATGTTTAAATTGTATTGGAGCTGTCATTTGGCATTCCGGGCACTAGAGGCCACTGTTTTGCAGCACAGTCAGCATGCTTCTGGGTGAACCAGGAAGTGTTGATCTGACATGGTGAAAGGATTGTGCTGTGAGGGGCTGAATCCGATTCCATCCTGGCTTGCGGATGTCCGGCAGTGAATGGATACTCAAAGGAAGGAGAGTATCTGCTGTCCCCAGTCTGGATACAGCACTTTGGAACTGGTCTTCCTGGGACAACCTCTCTTTCAGTGTATGGACAGAAAACCTTAGCATCAAGCAAGGCCGCACAGTTGCTGAGAGCTTGGTGGCCATCCCGGGTAAGCGGCATCCTAGGGCCCAGAACGGACGCAGGTCAGTACACCTGATTACCAATTGTACTTCACTGTTTGGCGCCTAAAGTAACAGAGACTAGCCTAGGCCTTGTATTAGCTAGTTAGATAGGGTTATAGCTTTGTTAGGCCTTACTGTACTGGACTGCAGCGCAGTAATTGACTTGCAGGCTCTGCTGCATCTGTTAGGTGTGTCCTCTATAGCAGCACCGTACGACTTGTAGGCTCTGCTGTGTACGCCTCGGACAGGGACGGTGACTGTGGGCCTGGGGTATTACTTATACTGTTTGTACTTGTGTTAATACTGTTTCCAAAGTAAAGTTTATATTCTTGCATATAAAGCTGGTGTCGGTGTTGCTTCCATGTCTGTGACTTTGCTGTATCCTGGGGAGCCCACCCCGGTACATGGCTTACCCAAGTGAAATACATGAAGTTTAAAGATGGTGGTAGCGGGGGGGGGGGGAAGACACATGGCAAGGAACAGCTACAGCAAAATCCCTAAACAATAAACACTGCGTCCGATCTCCAAACATGACGTCAGGTGCAGCTCGGGTAACTCTTACTTCAGCCGGATTGCTGTAAAGAAACTTTTCATAGGAGACGAACGAAGCAAAGTGAAACTTGTAAGATTTATAGGAACCAACTCTTATTACCAACAAACAAAAATGAAAAGCAAATGGAAGTATTTAGGCCCAAACGAGCAAACATGACGTAGCAGATTTTGAGGCGAAGCCTCCCGTTCGCTAGCAAAGTCGGATCCGACCGGCCTGGAGAGACGGCCCCGGCCCAACCTACTTACGTAATATGGCGCGTGCATGCTATGGTAGCAGAGAGCAAAATAACAAGCTCTATTCTGGCTCCATGCTGCAAAGAAAGAATCCTACCACCAGAGAAGCTAGTGTGCTAATGGCACCTGAAAGCACACACACCTGTGAGTGAGGGTGTGGCTCGTATATGAAGAGCCTCCGCCCCTCCCACAAATGCAGGCTGACTAATCAGCCTTACCAACTTGTGTCCCCAGATGAAATTGGACCAATCATCCAATAGAAACGCATTGGGATCAATCTCTTTATTTAATCTGGGATCTCCATCTCTATTGTTTACAGCACAAAGGCAGAGCTGAAACCACCTGCATTAGGGCTCCAATAGGGTATCCTAGCTCCTTTCGGGTGGGTGCTCTAACTAAACTGGACAATCAGCTTAGTCAATGCCAAGTAGGAGCACACTAGGATCATCATCCAGCTGTGCCCGCTCTACCTCTCTGAACAATCCCTCTGGCTTGCCTCAAACTATACAAGCTGCATCTGGTAAGGACGGTTTGCATTGGCAGTATGGAATTCCGTTATAAGTTCTGTTACAACAGAGTTAAAACGGAATATAACGGAATTTTAGGACAGAATGCAAAACGGAAGCCTTGAATGGCAATCTGTTTTGCTCCGTCCTAATACATGTCTATGGGGACACTTAACGGTTCTGTTTGATTCCGTTAAATATGACGACAAAAATAGTCCTATACACAGGACTATTTTTTTCCGGACCAAAGAAAGCTTGTTGTTAAGGGGGTAAATTTTTTAGAGTATTCACGTGCAAAAATGAACTGGCAAATGGCAACACAATTCTAGAAACTACCTTTATATGCTTTTCATTGTTCTTGTTTTTAGTAATATTATGAAAACATAAAAAGCAGTACAGGTACTCTAAGAGATGGTAATAAAGGATCCCTCATCACACCTGCCATTCACACTTAGAGTGCATTCACAGGACCATATATATTTTGCGGTCCGTAAAACACGGATCCACCAAAAAATCTGGATGACTTCCATGTTGCATCCCTTTTTTTGCAGATCCATTATAATAATGCCTATCCTAGTCTGCAAAACAGACATGTTTGCATTTTTTACAGACACATTGAAATGAATGGGTTCACATCTTACCGGAAAAAATGCGGATCAGATGCTGACCAAAAATATAGTCATGTGAATGCATCCTAACCAAGATAAATGCATAATACGTAAAAGCAAGAAACACAAACTGTTACATAATGAGAAGCCAAACAAAACCAATAATAAATATTAATAAATGGAAATATCAAGCAGTTATGAAAATGTATTTATTGAAATCTTGTGAAATTTCCTAATTTACTCCTAGGTCGTTTAAGTATCTTTGCTAATGATCTGATGAATGGGAGCTTTCATTGCTTATATGCAGCTCCTAGTCACACTGGTGCATGGCTTGTTGTCAGAGCTCTGATATCTGTAGCACACCATGCATCTGTGCGTCTCCAGGACAGATTTTCATTAATAAAAGCTCCTATTCATTGACTACATTAACGTGAAAACTGCAAGAAATTGATAAAGCATATAATACAATTATGCTCAACTGTCAATAGCATGTATTTTTAAACAACTCTAGTGTTGAGCAAACCCAAACTTTGCCAGAAATGTTTGGGTTCGGGTTCGGTGTTCGGGCATTTAATAAAGCTTTTGAAAGGCTGCAGGGTAGCCAATCAACAAGCTTTTAAGCTGTGGGCAGTTAGAAGCCATCACAACCATGCCTAGTAATGGCATGGCTGTGATTGGCCAGTGCATCATGTGACCCAGCCTCTATACAAGCTGGATCACGTGTAGCACCGCCCATCAGCTCTGAGTAGTGCAGGGACAGGAAGCAGTCAGCTGAAGTGAGGGAGAGTGATAGGAATCTGGCTATTTGTTTTGTGGGTGACCTATAATGATTTTTTGTGGGTGCAATACACTAGCTTTGCACCCCTGACACAGAAATATAATAATAGATCTGGCTGTTAATTCTGTGGGTGACCTATAGTGATTTTTTGTGGGTGCAAAGCACCATTTTTGTACCCCTGGCACAAAAATATAATAGTTAATCCGTCTGTTAGTTCGGTGGGTGACATATACCCATTTTTGGTGTGAGATACACATGCACTTTATACGTGACAGGGAAATTAATATAGTTAATCTGACTGTTAGGGTGGGTGACATATTCCCATTTTTGGTGTGAGGTATAGTGATGGACGAACATCAGCCAGGACGGTTCACAAAAGTGATCGCGTGAACGCGATTAAATGTTCACGAACCGCAAGTTCGTGGTGGGCCCCATTTACTTTAATTACACGCGAACCTGAAAAACCTTCAGCTCATATTTGCAGCCAGCAAACACTTACTAGAACTACACAAATAGTCCCACAACATGGACAGTGACATGTACCAGAGGGGGATCATTGGCAAAAATTCCCACCAAAAATATGTATTTAAATCAGAGGCCATTTTTATGCGTCTTAAAGGGAAACTCTCAAAAATGTGCCCTGCTGGAGCCTAGAAATTTTTTATTTCAGTCTGATGCATCTGTTAACGCATACATATTTGGTTTGCATTAAATGGATGGCAAAAATAGGATGTAAACCCAGCCTTAGTGTCAGAATAAGCCCCAGTACACAGCGGAGCAGCGTGGCGGAGAGGGGAAGCCGCCATGTACTGACAGAGCGCTAACTGGTCCTGGTGGTCAGGGATGAGGACTGTTTCTCAAGGATCATTTTCTAATTGGAAATACAGGGCACATTATAATACACTAGAATCTATATAATATAAAGATATTAGCCCTACCCCCGAATGATAATACAAATAGGGGGTCATTTATTATATAGAAATATGTCCATGTTAGGTGTATTTCTGACACAGATTGTGGCGCCAAGGTCCTTAGCACCGCAATCTGCATATTTTTCCCGCTCATGCCAGGTCTAAAAAAGAAAAGGGATAAAGTTATGGCCATTCAGATATTGGATACCACCACCATACATTGACCAGATACCACTTCTGCACAGTGACCGGATAACACCGCCATACCGTGACGGGATAAAAGAGTATAAGAGGGCACAGTACAGGGAATGACTAGGGGCACTGCACAGGGTGTGGTAAGAGGGAACAATACAGGGTTTAAGGGGGCACTGTATGGTGTGAGGGGTACAGTACAGGGTGGGGGGCACAGTCACATGACCCTGTGATATTAGAAGGTCCTTATGGTGAATGCGGTTCATACGCCACTATAATGAGAGGCAGATGAGTGAGAAAAGAGTTCGTACAGGTAGTCGTTAACTATGCGTTTCTGCTGGAGCAGCCTGTCAAGCATATACAAGGTGAAGTTCCATCGCGTTGGGCAGTCACAAATCAGACGTCTTACAGGCAGGTGGTGTCGCCGCTGAAGGTCAGCAAGGCGAGCCATGGCGTGTAAGATCTTCTAAAATGGCCAGAGATTTTCCTGGCCTGCCGCAAGACTTCCTGGACCCCTGGGATTTGGCAACAACTTGCTGCTAAGTTCAGGACGTGTGCCATGCATGGCACGTGTGTCATTTTGCCCTGTTTCAGCGTGCTCAGCAGATTGGCACCATTGTCGCACACCACTTTACCAACTGTCAAATTGAGCGGTATTAGCCACTGATCGGCCTGTGACCGCAAAGCTGAAAGGAGTACAGGACCGGTGTGGCTCTTGGCTTCCAGGCACAACAGACGCAGCACAGCATGGCAACGTCTCACCTGGCACGTCGAATAGGTTCTGGGGAGTTGGGGGGCGAGCAGAAGAGACGGTAGCAGCGGAAAAGGAGGAGTCAGACGAGAAGGAGAGTAGGAGAAGGAGAAGAAGAGGCAGGCCTGCATACAATCCGTGGCAGTAACACCAAATATACACGGGTGCCACGGGTTGCATGCTTGGCGGCCATCAGAAGGTTCACCCAGTGGGCAGTAAAAGTTATGTACCTTCCTTGCCCGCGTTTGCTAGACCACTTGTCTGTGGTCAGATGTATCTTGGAACCAACACTGTGTGCCAGTTATACATTCACTTGCCTCTGAATGTGGCCATATAGCTCTGGGATGCTCTTCTGGGAGAAATATTTCCTTCCAGGGACCTTCCATTGCGGTGTTCCTATGGCCACAAATTTTCTAAAGGCCTCCGAGTCCACCAGTTTATATGGCAGTAGTTGGTGGGCTAGCAGTTCTGAAAAGCCAGCGGTCAGCCGTTGGGCAAGAGGGTTATTTTTTTTGCTCTGACATTTGGGGCAAGGAGGCCTGCCTTTTGCCACATGAATGCGACGACGGCACCGTGGAAGGTGGAGTGGAGGACAACTGGGAGGAGAGAGGAGAAGAAGAAGGAGAAGAGGAAGAACGTGGAGCGCCGGGAGTGTGGCTTCCTGGGTTCTGACGATGTTGCTCCCACTGGGTTCAGTGATGAGAGGCGGTCGTCCCTAGGTGAATGTTGGGCTTACCGTGACTTATGCGTTGACAGCACAGGCTGCAGATGGTAACACTATTGTCAGCAGCGGACACGTTAATAAAAGCCCACACTGCGGAGCCATGTGCTGGTGTCCTGGGAGCACCAGATGTGACTGTGTACGGTGGATGGCTTGTTCCAGATACATTAGCAGTCTGCTTTTTGCCTCCTGTGCACTGTAAGTTCTGCCTGCTTCTCCTCCTTCTCCTCCCTATCTGCTGCTCCGTCTCTCTCTCTGAACTCCCCTCATCCTGCTCTCTTGTGGGCAACCACGTGGCGTCGATCGAAACTTCATCATTGGATTCGTCACCTTCACCACCACTGACATTAGAGATCTCGGAGTAGGCAGCAACAGCGGGGAACACCCTCCTTGGGCTGATCTGGGTACTGTCATCAGACTGCTAGGTGGCGACCGTTGAGACCTCCTCTTAATGATCTGATGCCAATAATGGCTGCGCATCGGTAAGGTCTTGTATTGGATGGAAAAATAATTCCTCTGTCTTTAGTGGAGGGGATATGGTGGTGGTGGTGGTGTCTTTGGGGTGCACACAGTAGAGAGTGAAGAGGGTGCAGATAGAGAGGATGAGGAGGGTGCAGAAGCGGAAGGCTGAGTGAGCCACTCAACCAAGTCTGCTGCGCCCTTTGACGTAATCGCACGCATCTTCTGCAACTTCCCACTTAGGCTGCGGCCTGGTGCACCTGCCCGACCCCTGCCACCCCTGCGGAATGGCCTGCCTTTTCCTCTGCCTGTCATTTTCCAAATCACCCTGTGACAAAAGTCCCTGTAGAAGAGCAGTATATCACACCCCTGCCTCAATCAGTTTTTTGGGGGGTCAACTGGTAAATCACAACAGTAGAAATTTTTGGTTCCAATAGTGTTTTTCACTCTATGTAGATGCTGCAACGCAGCAAAACTGCAGACAAATGGTGCACTACCTAAATGCATTATATAGAAAGTATATTATTGGTATATAACACCCCTGCCTTAATCAATTTCTTTAAGGGGGGGCAACTGGTAAATTACACCTGTAGAAATTATTTGTTCCAATAGCGTTTGGCACTCTGTGTGGCTGCAGTATCGTAGCAGAACCGCACACAACTGCTGCACAATAATAATTTATTATAAGGATATTACACCTCAGTATGTCACACCTATCAATAGCACACCTATACCAGTCCTTAAAAGGACTTTTGTTGCCCTATTAGCTAGCGATTTGTGTCTCTAACAGGCTGTCCCTGCTCCACACAGCAACCTCTCCCTACACTGACAAAAGACTGAATGTAAAATGGCGGCCAGTTCTGGTTTACTTATAAGGTAGGAGGTATGTCCAAGTGCTAAAACTTCTCAATTGGCTGTCGGGTCAAAGTTCTTCATAATGTAAAAGAATATGGTGGGCACAAATAGCGCTATATGTTTTCCCGTTCGCTGGGCGAACCACAAGGCCATCTCTAGTGAGGTACACCTGCACTGCATTTGTGACAGGGAAATGTATATATATTAGTTCGGTGGGTGACCTCAAAGAATGAAGATAGCATCAAATAAGGGACGTGTCCCTAGTCGTGGTGCTGCTGGTGCTGGTGGAGCTCCTGCTGCAGGGAAAGAACGTGGTCGATCTGTGCCAGCTACATGCCCAAATGAAACACCTTCCTCAGGTGCACGTAGGTGACAGGATGTTAAGCGTCATTTTGTAGGCCCGAATACCGGTGTAGGAATGGTGATGCCAGAACAAGTCGAGGCGGTAGTAGATTGGACGGCTGACAGTGCCTCCATTCCTTCACATTGTCTCCCACCCGGTTCCCTGCTGAAACCACAGGCTTGGCACCTGCAGCCCATGGGCATCTGTCTTTCACCTCACCCCCTTGCAAATGAGCCAAGCAGTCTGAGCCCCAAGTCATGCAGAAGTCTCTTATGCTTTTTGTTGACTCTGCTGGCAGGGTTTCCATGGGCCATCCACCTATCCCTGCCCAAGAAGTGGAAGAGATTGAGTGCACTGATGGCCAACCACTTATGTTTCAAGATGTGGACATGGGAGGACCACAGCAGCATGTCTCTGATGATGATGAGGAAACACAGGTACCAACTGCTGAGGCTTTCTGCCATGTGCAGACCGGCAAGGAGGGCAGAGGTGAAGAGTGGGTGGAAGATTATGTGGAGGATTATGTCCTAGACCCCACATAGAATCAAGGTTATGCGAGTGACGTGTGCAGTTCGGAGGAAGAGGTGGTGGTCACACAGCACCATCCGCACAGCAAAAGAGGGAGCAGGGTGCAAAACCAAAGTGGCCATCCCCTAGCCAGTATGCCTGCTACTGCCCACCGCACCCAGGGACTGAGCACACCAAAGCCAGCTCCAAGGATTTCCCTGGCATGGCAGATCTTCAGACAATGTGCTGAAGACAAGACGCGAGTGGTTTGCACGCTGTGCCATCAGAGCCTGAAGTGAGGCATAAATGTTCTAAACACCACCTGCATAACCAGGCATCTAAATGCAAAGCATGAGCTGCAGTGGAGTACAAACCTGAAAAACCACAAAAGATCTCAAGCTCCTCTTGCTCCCTCTTCTGCTGCAGTCTCGGCCTCTTCCTCACCCTCTGGAGCGACAGTGGCACCTGCCACCCCGCAAACAAAGGATGTGGCAGCAACACAGCCACCACCTTGCTGAAGACAAGACGCGAGTGGTTTGCACACTGTGCAATCAGAGCCTGAAGTGAGGCATTAATGTTGTAAACACCATCTGCATAACCAGGCATCTAAATGCAAAGCATGGCTGCAGTGGATTACACACCGGAAAAAACTCAAAAGATCTCAGGCTCCTCTTGCTCCCTCTTCTGCTGCAGTCTCGGCCTCTTCCTCACCCTCTTGAGTGACAGTGGCACCTGCCACCTTGCAAACAAAGGATGTGGCAGCAACACAGCCACCACCACCATCACCCAGCATGTCCACACTGTCCCATGAAATCGTTCAGCTGTCCATCCCCCAAACACTTAAGAGAAAGAGGAATTGTAAATTCATTGTAAAATGTAGCCTAGGTGACCCACGCCGGTATTTCACGCACATTATGTGAACAATACATTGCCAATTTTCGCAATCAAGAATATAATCTTGAATTCACGAATATATTCTACAAAATTTGAATATTACCCCTGCCGCTCATCACTAGTTCCTGCACCAACAGCGGCCAGGTACACAACTGTCTAGTCAGGGCACAGTTCTGGAGGATGAGGAGAATGATGAGGAGGAGGAACCATGTTCACAGCAGGTGGCACCCAAAGCAGCTTATGGGCATCAATGGAGCGTGGCTGGGGGGATACAGAGGACACAGATGATACACCTGCAGTGTCCCACTCAGTGATGGTCGTGGGCACTTCAAACTTCTGTATATGCCTATCTAATGTAATAAGACTATGAAACCAATAGATGGCGCTATTCATGAGTCATTACAAGCAGGGCAATAGTCCTCAGATACACCCTAGCAAGCTTATATTACCGCAGATAAAGTGCTAGAAAATGTGTGAATGATAGCAGCAATCTGATATACACCTCAGTGTTAGCGCAGGCTATTATAGGCTGAGTGCTACACGGTGTGTGGACTCTGTTGAGAAGGGTGCCCCACTTACTAGCGACCCAACAAGATGAACAGCGCCATCTATTGGTTTCATAGTCTTATGACAAGACTAAGAATCCAATAGATGACTCTGTTCATGAGTAGTGTAGATCGCGAATATTGTAATTGCAAATTTTTATCTTTGCCATATGACCATGATTATGCAAATTAGTTTACATGAAAAAACTAGGTTATTGAATATTATGTTAGGACAATCAGAAAACTTTTTGTCACCCTAATGATATTGATCTAGGTGCGCAGGTCCACCCAAGCCATCCAACAGATATGAAGCAACTTTAAGGCATACTTGCTCTCAGTCAGATGAGGAGTGGAATGTCTCATAGTGCACAGGGCTGCCATTGTAAGGTATGCTGACTGTGATCTGTCTCACGGATAGATTGTTGGCTTGCACATACCTGGCTTTTGGCATATAGCCTTTGTGTGGTTGTCTATTGTATATCATAGGTAATGGGAGTCCAAGAGGCATCCAGCCATCTTCCTAATGCTGTTTCCAAACCATTCTGATGGGGTTTCTATCAAATTCTAACCTTTGTTTGTGAACCAGATACCCTCCCTGGTGCCTGGTTTGATGCTCGGGTCTCCCATTGACTTTCGTTGTATTAAATTGTACTCAAGCAAATGCAGTGTTCAGCCGAACACTGCGATGTGCCGAGTATAGCGATGCTTGAGCCGAACAGCAGTTCGGCTGAGCATGCTCGCTCAACGCTACTCCCTATCCTTTCTACCACCTTCCTTTGCACCACTGCTGCCATCACGAACACCAGCGACCCTGCCTCCACGGCACCTTAAATTATTTCACCAAGGGCACCTCAACCACCATCTGGCGGGAGTCCCTGGACAACAGAGTGTGCCACAAAGGATCTGGTACTGTCCTTCCATTCACTGCACGCCGGCCCAGGGAGCATTGCTAATCATGAGTAAAACTACTACTACCCCCATCGGCCAACCATAGCTCACGTGTTGCCCCTGTGGACCCAGTCCCTGCACACCTCCCACAGAGGGCAGCTTGTTGTTGCCTCTGGGCAGCCTGGCACACATGAGCGACTACATGCGGCAGTGCCTGCACAATGACCGCCGAGTTGCCCACATTCTAACCAGTGCTGATTACTGGGTGGCTATCCTGCTGTATCCCTGCTACAAGGACAACGTGCTGTCCTCACTGTATCACTGAGGTGTGATCGGAAGAAGCGCGAGTACAAGCGCACACTGGTAGACGTGCTGCTGATGGCATTCACACCTGACAGTGGGGGCTCAGTGGACGCACAAGGCAAAGGCAGAGGAGAAGGAGGAGGAAGAAGAAGTCACCAACACAGCTGGGGCACCGCCAACACCCCATAAGAGCGGGTTAGCATGGCCAAAATGTGGAAAAGCTTTGTCAGCACGCCACAACAACCAGAACCGCCAGCTAATATGGAACGGAACATCTTAGCAGGAGGCAGCATTTCAGCAACATGCTGAAACAGTATGTGTACATATGCCTATTCATACTGACTGATGGGTCTGCCCCATTTAACTTCTGGGTCTCCAAATTGGGCACATGGCCTGAGCTTGCCCTTGGAGGTGCTGTCCTGCCCTGCAGCAAGTGTAATATCCGAACGTGTACTTAACACGGCAGGGGGGGGGGGGGGGTGATCAGGTTATTTTTAGTGTTGAACGAATTGAAGCCAAACAAACTTCAATCTAAATTTCAGGAAAAATTTGATTCCCACAAAGCTGAATTTGCTAATCTATTTTTCCTGAAATGGCGTAAAAAAATCTCGCATGGGGTGACATATGACGTCAAATGTGAAGGGCTTGTTTGATTCATAAATTTTTTTTTGTAAAGGCAATAAAGATAATAAAATAGAAAAAATGTTCCCTGTCACCGCAGCTATGACATCATGATCGCTGTAGATGCTGCAGTCGTGAAAACAAAGGAGGTGGTTGAGGAGGATGTCTATAAGTTTTGTAATTATTTTACTGCCTTCAAAGGGTTTCTGTCACCAGAATTAGGCCTCATGCACACGACCGCTGTTTTATTCCGTGTCCGTTGTTCCGTTTTTCGTGATTTTCTGTGGACCCATTGACTTTCAATGGGTCAGTTGAAAACTCGGCTAATGCACCGTTTGTCATCCGCGTCCTTGATCCGTGGTTCCAGTCCGTCAAAAAAATATAACCTGTCCTATTTTTTTCACGGAAAACGGTTCCCAGACCCATTCAAGTCAATGGGTCCGTGAAAAAACGCGGAGGCACACAAGATTGTCATCCGCGTCCACATGGCAAAACTTGACTTAGATTTTTTGTTTTACTTTTCTTCATGTCTGGTGATCCTCCAAAAAAAAAGGAAGACACACGGAAACAAAAACGGAAACGGATCACAGAACAACGGAACCCCATTTTGCGGAACGGAACACAACAACGGTCGTGTGCATGAGGCCTAAACCCTATTAAACAAGCTGACATTAGCGATGTGCTAATGTCAGCTGAACCTAACTAGCCAATTCCTACTTTTATCTACACCCCCGTAAAAAACTACAAGATTTTACACTACACATGAAGCTGAATATCTGCTGTCAGTCAATGATGAAGCCCGGCTAGGTCTCCTTAGTGCCTCATTCTGTGGGAGAATGTAAAGAACTTGAATTCTCAGCCATCCATGTACAGGTGAAAGTCGAAAAATTTGAATATTGTGCAAAAGTCAATTTATTTCAGTAAGGCCTCATGCACACGACCATTTTTCGGGTCCGCATCCGTGCCGCAGTTTTTGCGGCTCGGGTGCGGACCCATTCACTTCAATAGGGCCGCAAAAGATACGGACAGCACTAATGTAGCCTAATGCAAATTAAAAGGAATTGCATTAATGCAGCTTGACATTAGAATTTTGTGAAAAGGTTCAATATTCTAGGTTCAAAGTGTCACACTAGTCAGCTAATTAATCCATACCCCCTGAGCAAAGGGTTCCCTTTAAAATTGAGACTTTGGGGTTTCATAATCTATAAGCCATAATCATCCAAATTATAACAAATAAAGGCTTGAAATATCTCGCTTTGCATGTAATGAGTCTATCTCATATATAAGGCTACTTTCATACTTGCGGCAGAGTGATCCGGCAAGCAGTTCCATCACTGATGGCATTAGTAACACTGATCAGGATCCTGAACAGTCTTAAAAATGCCTGATCAGTCAAAAAAAAAAGCATTGAAATGCCGGTTCCGTCTTTCCAGTGTCATCCGGCAAAACTGATCCGGCATTTCTTTTCTTCACCTTTCCCTGGAAGGATGGGTCCGGCATTATGGTATTTTGAATGTCGGATCCGGCACTAATACATTCCTATGGGAAAAAATGCTGGATCCGGCATTCAGGCAAGTCTTCAGTTTTTTTCACCGGAGATAAAACTGTAACATGCTGCGGTTTTATCTTTTGCCTGATCAGTCAAAAAGACTGAACTGATGCATCCTGAACGGATTACTCTGCATTCAGAATGCATGGGGATATGCCTGATCAGTTCTTTTCCGGTATTGAGCCCCTGTGATGGAACTCTATGCCGGAAAAGAAAAATGTTAGTGTGAAAGTACCCTTAGGCCTCATGCACACGACCGTTGTTGTGTTCCGTTCTGCAAAATGGGGTTCCGTTGTTTCGTGATCAGTTTCCGTTTTTGTTTCCGTGTGTCTTCCTTTTTTTTTGGAGGACCACCAGACATAAAGGTATGTAAAAAAAAGTCCAAGACAGGTTTGCCATGCAGGATAGGAATAAAACGGATGCTGACACGCGGACGCGGTTGACAATCTTGTGTGCCTCTGTGTTTTTTAGTGGTCCCATTGACTTGAATGGGTCCGCGAACCGTTTTCCGTACAAATAATAGGACAGGTTATATTTTTTTGACGGACTGGAACCACGGATCACGGACACGGATGGCAAACGGTGCACTATCTGCATTTTCAATGGCTCCATAGAAATAAATGGGTCCGCGCCTAAAACGCTAAAATTGGCAGAACGGACGCGGAAGCAAACAACAGTCATGTGCATGAGGCCTTAGTTTCACCTTTTAAGTTGCATTACTGAAATAAATGAACTTTGCACGATATTCTAATTTTTCGAGTTTCACCTGTCGAGTCCTGAGGACCCAGTCTCATGTATCATTCCCTTTATTTTTAATTGATTTGCATTTAATTTCCTGACTGAATTATTTTTTCTAGGCTCCATTCTGAGATCAAAATATACAATACATAAAATAAACAATTATCCATTTGTATGGAAATAAAGACATTTAAGGCTACTTTCACACTAGCGTTTTTGCTGGATCCGGCAGGGTTCAGCAAAAACGCTTCAGTTACTGATAATACAACAACCTGCATCCGTCATGAACTCCATTGAAAGTCAAAGGGGGACGGATCCGTTTTCTATTGTGTCAGAGAAAACGGATCCGTCCCCATTGACTTGCATTGTGTGTCATGACGGATCCGTATTGCTCTGCATCCCAGGACGGAAAGCAAACCACAACATGCTGCTGTTTACTCTCCGGTATGAGAAGGGAAACGAAATGCATTTTGGAGGATTCCGTTCTGTTCAGTTGCATTTTGTCCCCATTGACAATGAATGAGGACAAAACGGAAGCGTTTTTTTCCGGTATTGAGACCATATGACGGATCTCAATACCGGAAAATATTAAAGCTAGTGTGAAAGTAGCTTACAGCCAGATTCCAGGCAGCCTTTTCAATTTCTGTCTGCAGAACATGAATGCATCTGGACATTCATATGGCACACATTTTCATTAAAAATTTTAATAAAATAAGATTTGGAAAAAAATGCACAACCCATCAGCTGTAAGCCAAACACCGCAGCAGCACAAATCCTGAGGACTGTTTCATCAAGCCAGATACAATTCAAACAAACCCTCAGCTGTGAGAAGTATTAGGGCTGTATCGGTTTTTAACCCCTTAATGAGCAGCCTATTTTGGGCCTTACTGTCCAAACTTTTTTTTTTTTCATTTTTTCATTACCACATTCCAGAAGCTATAACTTTTTTATTTTTCCATCTATATAACTGGCTTTTTTTTTGTGAGACAAGTTGTAGTTTTCAATGGAGCCATTTTGGGGTACACATAACTAACTGATTAACTTTTTCCTAGAAAGAGATGAGAGAAAAAAACAATACTACGGCCTTAGGCCGAATGCACACGGCCGTTTTTCACGGCCGTGAGCGGTCCGTGGAACTGCGGCCTGGATTCCTGCTGAGAGCAGGAGCGCACGGCGTCATTGGTTGCTATGACGCCGTGCGCTCCCTGCTGCCGCCGCAATACAGTAATACACTGCTATGATCTATACCAGTGTATTACTGTACTGTGCCGGCAGCAGGGAGCGCACGGCGTCATAGCAACCAATGACGCCGTGCGCTCCTGCTCTCAGCAGGAATCTAGGCCGCGGTTCCACAGACCGCTCACGACCGACGGAACAGGCGGCCCATTGTAGAAATGCCTATTCTTATCCGCAAAACGGTCAAGAATAGGACATGCTATATTTTTTTGCGGGGCCAAGGAACGGAGCAACGGATGCGGACAGCACACGAAGTGCTGTTCGCATCTTTTGCGGCCTCATTGAAGGGAATGGGTCCGCATCCAAGCCGCAAAAACTGCGGCTCGGATGCGGACCAGAACAACTGTCGCGTGCATAAGGCCTATTACTGAGTTTTTATGTTATGCATTTTTCGGCATAAATAACATGATAACTGTCTTGTACGGGTCGGTACAATTACAGTGATTTTTCTTTTTCTTTCTGTGGAGCCGCGTGAGGGCTTGATTGCCCCCAAAATGTGCAGTATTGGGTAGACAAGTACTAGATGTATATTTAAACAGGTAATAGAAGCTGATTTAGACTAATATTGGAGATACACATGCTGTAGTAGTACTGGGCGTAGATCTAAGCTAACTAGTACTGGAGGTAGATCTAAATTATTTCTGGAGGGAGATTTGTAGATCTGTACTAGTGGAGGAAGATTTAGACTAATACTAGAGGTAGATCTCTACTAGTGCTGGGGTTAGACCTAGACTAGTACTGGAAGTAGACCTACAATAGTACTGAAGGTAGATCTGTATATCTGTACTAGTACGAGAGGAATATCTTAACTAGTGCTGAAGGTAGATCTAAAATAGTAATAGAGGTAGATCTAGATTAATTCTGGTAGTTTTGGAGGTAGATTTACTAGTACTGGAAGTATATGTAGACCAGGTAGATCTATAGGGGATTATTTATTAAGACCGGGGTTTTAGATGCTGGTCTTATTATCTTCTATAGCTGGCTGTGGATCCGCCGGAGTAATGTAGCGGCCTCTACATAACTTCTGCAGATCCACCGCCGCTTCTAAATATAAGACAGCTTCCTTGCTATCTTACATTTAGACCATTTTCTACACCTAAATCTGTTTTAGAAAATGATAAATGAGACGGGCCTGCCGGCCTGTTCCCTTCCCTGCCCACTTTTTTAGATCTGGTGTGAGTGGGGAAAAGTAGAATTCTGGCGCAAAGGACCTTTGCAGTACACTCTGCAGAAAAATGCGTCTAAAATAGGCGTATTTCTGGTTAGTAAATGGCCCCCATAGACTTGTACTAATACTAGCGGTAGACCTAGACTAATACGGAAGGTAGATATAGACTAGTACTGGATGTATTTCTATAGATCTGTACGAGTACTGAAGGTAAATCTTGACTAATACTGGAAGTAGATCTGCACTAGTATTGGAGGTAGATCTAGTCTAGCACTAGAGGTAGATCTGTAGATCAGTACGAGGCCTTACTCTACCTTTGTCTTTGATACAGAGGAATACAGAGGTTTTTCTTTTATGTGGAACTTTGTTTTAATATGGTATCTGACAATAAATTGTTTCACGCTCCGTCAGACATTGTACGTCGGTGCTATTCTGCCCTATACGTACCATAAAGGGCACCATTTGTAGGCACAATGCTTAGTATGGAGCTTAGTAAAGAATCAATAGAAATCTCTGGTGCCTCACTACACTTCTCTGTATTTGACAGAGAGCAGTTTATTTCATATCAAATTGTTTGGACAGAAACAAAATTGTACCATAGGCCATCAGATACTTTACTACAGAGCTATTGCCTTAGAAGCAATGTGTCGAACACAATATGGCAGCACAATTAGTACTCCCTGCTTAGTATAGAGCTTTATGGAGTTCATGGACCTCTGAATAGCTCTGTACATAAGGTCTTAGATTTGTTAGTAATTACTCATTTTATTTTAGGGGGAAGCATTAGTTCTCCTCTGTGGGCAGGAACATCGCACCTCCCATGAACGTTCACTTCTCCCATGTGTTTTTTCACAACTTTTAAACATGAGTATTTGAGCTGGTTACAAAAGTGCTTTATAACGTCCAAGTAACTAGCTGACAGTTTCTTTATAGTATCCTCACCTTTAAGCCCTGGCTTGTGCTGCATAAACAATGTGGGAGCTAATTGACTATTTATTGCTGGCCGTCTGCCTTCAGTTCTGTATTTGGCTTCATATAAACCATGCCCCATCCATTACTGTGTGTATTAACATTGTCTAAATGGATCCAGGTCCAGCCCTTAATATAAACACAAATTCCTATTAATACATGTAATAGAGTGAGAAGTGTAGTTCCTGTTCCAAGGTGGGGTGGATGGGGCTAGTTATTTATTTTACATCCTTGTAAAACTAAAGACAATCCTGTTCTGCAGACAATAAATCAGAATTGTCTTTATTGTACGATTTTAGTATTTTCATTCTTATATAAACTTGGAAATGCAGTAATAAAAAGATGGCAGATTACTTTTTGACTATCAAATGTCAGCCAAATAATTTAACCAATACAATCTAGATCGTGTGTTCATATGCCACCATGTTAACAGTCATTTTCAAACCTATCTATAAGAAATGCCCAACATATATAAAGGGGTTACACAAGATTAGAACAAGATTCTTCCTAAAACACCACCGCACCTGTTTAGAGATTACATGTGGGATTGCAGCTCACTCCGATTTTCATTCAATTGAGTTGAGCTGTAGTATCAGACACAACCTACTGTATGTAATATGTATGGGACGGCTTATGGAAGATTACTGCCCTGGTAACATCTTTAAAGTTTTTCTCTGCCAAGTTATTATGTTCCACATAGAGATGATTGAATTTCTTAAAATATGATTTGGGTTTGATTCGTCCAAATCGACCATGAGATTCTATGCCGGTACAAATTTATTTTACCTGAATAGAACGTACTTTGAGTCCCTGGAAAGTCTCTCTCTCTTGTCCACATTTTTTATCAAAAAATTATCATTCAACAAGCTTTGCATAAATCAATTAGTACGGGAGATACAGTATCCCCAAAATTAATAGTACAGGTTCATGTAAGAAACTTTAGAATATATTTTATCAGAGATACGGTAAATTCATCCCTCTGCAGCATTCTTCCTCTTCTCTCCGTAGACTTCTATGGGCAGCATGCATCTGTGTTTCTCAGCATTTAATCTGATCCTTCAGTGCAATTGTCACGCTCGTGTGTTGGAGGAAAACACCACACCGAGCATAGGAGGGAAATGGGATACTGGGATAAGGCCTGGAAACTAGGGAAGGAAGACGGACGTCTCCTGGAGAAAACCTAACTCTAGTCCTGACTAACTACTAGTATGAACAGGCCCCAAAGGTAGGTGAGTTAATACACCGGATACCTAGAATCCTATCTCACCCTATAGGACCATGGATCTAATGTCCAAAGGGAAGGACGAACAGGAATCTCCCTCTGGCCTAATGACAAACAACAGGGAAAGGCAACTCATATATATAAATATATATATAATACAAAAGGGAAAGGAAACGCTTATCTTCAATGAAGCTTTGGTAGCACCAGGAACTCAGCCGAGAACCAAACACAAGCTAACCACAAGTCCAACAGAAGCTATAAACCGGATAGCATAATGGGAGAAACAACAATGAATAGATAAGGTAAAATGATCACAATAGCAACACCTGGGGAACGAAGGTGTGGAAAGCACCAGAAACAACAGAGACGTCATTTAATCCAAAAGGAAAACATGTCAGATCAAACCACGTGTTGCCAGTCTCACAGATCTCCTGCCACCTGTTGCGGGAACGTCCATATGTCTCGGTACGTCTGTGAGAGCAATAAGAGTCTGTCTTGTTTCTCAAGATGAATTTAACAGAATATGTTATTTTAGGAGGGGAAAGGGGTTGAAAGAGACCTGGTCGCTATCCTGCAATGCCTTCCATTCCACCCACTAACCCTCATGCCAGTCTCTGTGGTTATGCCTGGAGAGATCAGAAGTTGATTAGTTCTCAGAAGATTACCATGCCAGCAAGCCAAATTTAAACCGGGCAGTGATTCCAAATCTCTTCCTGTGATTTTGTTGTATCCTGGCTCTTTATAGTGCAATATCCTATTTGTGTATACGGACCCTTTTGCTCAACTGACCTTGACTTATCTCTGGATTAACCTTTTGTTTACTGCATGTGTTGCACATGGACTGTATAAATGGCTCCTAGCTTTGACCCTGCTTGCCAACTTTTCTTTGTACCTATCTGGTCATTCTGGTAGGTATTTAGAATTCTAGTAACTATAACCTGTAATATTACACTCCAGAAATACATCCAGGCCTGTCCTTTAGTGAGTTCACCATGACAGCCTCCTCTGGCAGAGAGTTCCATAGTCTCACTGATCTTACAGTCAAAAATCCCTGTCTATGTTGATGTAGAAACCTTCCTTGCTTGCACACTATAGGAAAAGTCCTCTCTGGTGGCTGGGACTGTGACAGTGCACATATACTTAGGCGATGGACGATCACAATACATTAGTAAGTGCCTTGTATTAACTTTGCCTGCATGATAAATGCCATTTGCAGAAGTGAGACAACCCCATTAAACCTCATTTGCCAATTTTATGCCTAAGCCTCCAATCTATCCAGATCCATCTGCAGCCATATATTGTCCTCTTTTATGTTAATTACTTTACACAGTTTAGTATCATCTTCAAAAATTAATATATTACTGTGCAGCCTCTCTAGAAGATCATTAATGAATATATTGAAGAGAATAGGGCCCAATACTAACCCCTGAGGTACTCCACTGATGACATTGACCCTCTTTGAGTATTAACCACCCTCTGTTTTCTATCACTGAGCCAGTTACTTAACTACATACAGTACACACATTTCACCCCTAACAGTATCAAATGCTTTGAAGAAGTCAAGATTTCTGACATCCATTGACTCCCCCCGATCCATGGAACTGACACATTTAGAGTCAGACAATCACAGTCATGTAGTTATGTAGAAATATGGTAACATATGAGTCAATATGAGAAACCAAGTGTTACATTATGGTAATCATCACTCACTAGGAGGTTAAAGTGTGAACATAGCAGGTCATGGATTACAATAATCACCGTTATATGAATAAGCCAGTTTAAAATAAAAGACCTTTCATTTAGTGATCTGTTGCCTAATTCTGTAGAAGAAGTACTTTTAATCTGTATGTAGATGAGCAGTTAAGTGCACCAAGGGTGGGTCGAAATCACTCGTGGTACCCTTGCTTCTCCTGCTTCCACTTCCAGACCTTCCCACACATTCTTGATTGACATGGCCGGGTGAGATGACTATGCACGAACCTGGTCCTGTCAATCAAGGAGAAGGAGGGGCGAGCACAGGAAGTGGAGTGCTTTTGCCCACCCTTGTTGCACTTATCTACTCATTTCAATTTGGATTAACAATACTTTTTCTCCAGAATAAGGCAATGTATCACTAAGGGAAAGGTATCATAACATTCAGCTAAGCTAGCCCTACAAGACATTGTGCCTGGTTTATAAGTGAATTTCCTACCTTTGAAAGGGTTGTCCAGGCTCCTGATACTGATGACCATCGACAGGATAGGTCAGTAATGTATGATCTATGAGGGTCCGACACCCCGCATCCCCACCAATCTCCCTGTTATAAACAGGAATATGCTCTCAATAATAATGATTCTTTACGTTCCTGAATGATTGCATTAATGAATAGTGCCCATGATTGGTCCATGCATATGACAGCTACTTGATCAAGTATATTTGACGATCGGAGCTCTTTTGGCATAAAAGCCTGTACAACGCTGTAATATGCTGGTACACATGAGACCTTCAGATAAGAAAATCAAGTTGCTAAATACATAGGGAGTCATTTACGATCAGAAATACGCCTATATTAGGCATATTTCTGGTGCAGATTATGGTGCAAAGGTTATTTGCGCCTCAATCTGCAACTTTTCCCTGCTTATGCCAAGTGTAACAAAATTGGGCGCAATGTTAGCCTGTTAGGCCTCATGCACACAACCGTTTTTTTTTTAAGGTCCGCAAAAACGTGGTCCGTAGGTCCGTGATCCGTGACCGTTTTTTTGTCCGTGGGTCTTCCTTGATTTTTGGAGGATTCACGGACATGAAAAATGAAAAAAAAATCTAAGTCAAGTTTGCCATTGAAATGATAGGAAAAAACGGACACGGATCACGGACACGGATGACAATCTTGTGTGCATCCGTGTTTTTTCACGGACCCATTGACTTGAATGGGTCCGTGAACCGTTGGCCGTGAAAAAAATAGGACAGGCCTTATTTTTTTCACGGCCAAGAAAAACGGATCACGGATGCGGCTGCCAAACGGTGCATTTTCCGATTTTTCCACGGACCCATTGAAAGTCAATGGGTCCGCGAATAAAAACGGGAAACGGCACAACGGCCACGGATGCACACAACGGTCGTGTGCATGAGGCCTTAGGTGTAGAAAATGGTCTTAATGTAAGGCAGCAAGGAAGCTGGCTTACATTTAGACCTGCGTCGATCTTAATAAATGACCCTCATAGTTTAGAGTTTGGAAATACACTAATCCATAAACTCATATATTATTCTAAATGGTGAATTTAATTTCACTGTATAATGCATGCATTTTATTAGAATTTAGATGTGTTATTCTAAAACTCTATCTGTACTTTTGTTTTTAATCAAGGGCTATACATTTTCTCTGTTACCGCTGGATACAGAAGCTTTTCTTTGTTGTAGGTATGTTTTTTTTTTTTTTCCTGAGACGTAAATTTGATAATCCCTCTTAACTCATTATCCAATTTCCATAAACATAATTCAGCATTTACTGTCTTTTTCCCTCTGACATCATCATTCATTTTATCCCTGACCTTCCTCATTGTACATGTTCCCTTTCCAATTTTCCTGTATGATCTTTTCTCCTTTTTACTAAATTGTTCAAAATGCAAACAGAGAAGTTCAAGCACCCAGCAATCAGCAGGTAATTGTACATAATGTACATAATGTTGTGCGGTATACATTTGCATGGAGCCCTAATGCCTTTGTGTTTTTCTTTTGTAATATATAACATATGGCTGCTCCAAAAAAAAAAAAAATAGCAGGCCAATGATGAGAATGATTCAATGATTCCAGCCCTTTGATCTATTTGCACAGATTCACTAATTTGTGAAATGCAAATTAAAAAAAACCTAAGTAGGTCCGTAAAGCAAGAGAGAATGAAATGTGTGCTTGTAAATGTACTTTGTCAGGAACCCACCTTCTCCTGTTTGTGCAAGTATACCAGATTTAGGGCTCAGTCAGTGATGTAAAGCTCATACGTGTTTTGTTCACTAAAATCTGACAAATCCTGTTGAATCGGGAAATAATCCCGTCAGTTTTTTGGTCCCCGAGGAGCCAGTATGTAATAAGTTTTTCATATTTATGAAAAAAGTGAAGTATACACACCCAGCACCTTCTAACAACCATCAGTGAAAATTAGACCAAAATATGAGTTCCGTGAAGGAATTTTGACACGTGAATTGACCCATTGTTGTCCGTTCTAAACTTGGACCACACACAGATGTGAAAGTCGCTATACAGTGCAGATACAAGTTGTCTGGGAGCTGCTACATGCATGACTATGTGCGCTTCCACCAGAGAGGCTGACGCGTGTACAAGCACGGCCACTGCTGCTGGATTACAGGGTGGTCATAACCCGTGGAAACGAGCAGTGTATAATGCAATGGAAATGGAATCAAGCCTGCAAGGAGGCAATATGGAGAATTACAATACCTTAGAAAGTGCCTTGTATTAAAGAGCTTGTCCAGGCTCAGAGCTGAATCTGGACATATTCTCTTTTTGACCCAGTCAACCCCTCTGAGATGAGCATAGTTGCAGTTCATGTTCCGATCCACTCCCTTGCCCTGCGCTGTATTGCAAAGGGCAAATCCTTTTTTGTTTACGTTTTAGTTTTCAGTGGGAGGCTGCACTTCCATTTGCACAGCCGGCAGTTTAAAGCTAGAGATGAGCGAATCGGAGCTGACCAAGTAGAATTCGTTTAGAATTTCAGGAAAAATTTGATTCAAAACAAACGCAAATTTTCTCGCGCTTCGTGGTAACGAAGCGCATTTTTCCTAAAATGGCGGCTACACGTGTGAGGACTGAGGACATGGGGCAAGGAACTCTGGGAAGGCAGGATCACCCTGATTGACATGCCTGCATGCAGCTAATCAGCAGCCAGCCCGCCCTGTGATGTCACAGCCCAATAAATACGGCAGCCATTTTAGATTCTGCCATTTTCCAGCATTCAGAGTGCAGGGACAGATGTGTGAAGGCGCTAGGGACAGCTATTGGAAAAATTATTGTGGGGGGGGGGGGAGGACTGAAAAAAATATTTATAAGTGCAGGGAATGGATAGGGAGTAATCATTTCACAGCATCTTAGTGCAGGGAGAGACGTCAGAAGGCGCTAGGGACAGTGCTAGACAAGCGATTTACAAGTGCAGGGAATGATTATTTGGGGATCCAAATAGCCATTAGACAGCTCTGTCATTCCAGCTTTTTGTTATTGGGCTGCAAGTCTTATGTTGAAACCTGCAAGGCTGAGTTCATACTTGAGTTATTTGGTCAGTTTTGGCCCCGTGACTGCCCTAATACGTGAAGTGTGCAGTGATTCTAAGAGCGACAGTATTATTTCACTACAAGACACAGTGGCCTATTTCAGCACAAACGTCGGCAGCGGTTATATGTGTTAAAAGCGTTTAGTGGCCCAGGGCACAGTGTTCTACACCACTATAAAGGCTCTGAGCAGCCAGGAAATAACAGTTTTTTAATGTGATTCGACGCAAATAAATTCGGATCGAAACAAATTTTTCCCAAAAATTAGACGTGTCGGCTGAATAGAATTTTTAAAAAAATTCGCTAATCTCTATTTAAAGCCATGACCGTGCCAATATGTCCCTTGTTGGCACAGTGTCCGGACAGATGCCACTAGAAGCCCTGGTGGCTGTCCACTTGAGGTTTTGCCCCATTCAAGTGAATCCACAACATTCAAATTTAAAAACCATTGCAGAAACAGCAGCGGTTTCTAATGTGTAATACATAGCAAATTTTACAGAGGCAAAATCCTCCGTGTGAATGGGCCAATATGATGGAATCACACAGTATTGTGGCAGTTCTTGATGGAATTTCCTGATTCAAACCCAGAAGTATATTGTAAGGGAATAGAAAATATACAGAAAGGACTTATTTGTGTCGTATCTATTGGATGCACATGTGGCTTTGGCTTAAAAACTAATTGAATACAGCATCTGAAATTGCATGTGTGTTTCCAGACTCATTCTTTTATTCTTACATATACCGTAGTTCGGACAGTCTAAAACGAATGTGCCTTCCACTACTTTTACGTTAAAGGTGTTTTTTCTTAGACTTTATTGGATTTTGGGAAGTGGGAAGAGAACCTGTCTCGTACCCATCATTCTTGTTATTTCTGGAGGCCTCAGAGACATGACCCACGATGATCACAGTTTTTTGGGGGGGATATCTAATTAGTTTGTTAAAGAGTAAATAATCTTTTTACAACTTTTTTTGAAACTGTTCCAAATAGCCCAATGATGACTTTCGAAGTACTTTATTAATGAATTATGCTGTTTTCCTGGATTTTACTGCTTCTTAAAATCATCATTCTAGTACAGCGTAATTTTGAGCGTAAATATTTAAATTACGAATATTTATCGCGAATATCGCAACTTCGAGAATTTGCGAATATTTCGACTATAGTGCTATATATTTGTTTTTTCGAATATTCGTCATTTTTTTTACTCGAAAAATCGGCAATCTAATGATCGCTTAATATTCGCATATTACGCAATCAATACAGGCGTGGGTCAAAAAGGAATATATAGCACTATATTCAACATAGTGCTATATATTAGTTTTTTAGAATATTCGTAATTTGTTTCCACCTGAAGTCATGATTCCTTCCTGCTTAAGTTGCTTGACAAGCAACTTCAGCAGTGAGGAATCATAACTTCAGATGGAAAAAAAAATGCTGAATATTTTAAAAAACAAATATATAGCACTATATCGAATATAGTGCTATATATTCCTTTTTGACCTATGCCTGTATTGATCGCATAATATTCGCGATCATTACATTGCCGAATTTTCGAGTAGAAAAAAGTAGAATATAACGAATATTCAAATTTGCGAATATTCACGAATTCTCTACAAAATATTTGTGAGATATCGCAAATTCGAATATGACCCCTGCCGCTCATCACTAGTACAGCGCTGGTGTGTTGATTTATTTGGCACCAGCAGCAAACACTGCTCAGGCCGGAGCACGTATTACTGCTCCTGCCTGTGTCCCCTGAAGCTTGGCTAAATTCTGGCACAGCACCTCGGTTCCCTGTACCCTGTCCTGTGCTTTGGCAGGATTTAGCACATCAGTACAGGAGTAGCAATGTGCTATAGAGAGCCTTGAGCTGAGTGGAGAGGGCTCTGACATGAACCCTCTCCCCTCGGCTAAATCCTGGCATAGCAGATCTGTGCTATCTGTGCATTTCATGCATGTTAAGAAGGGCACGGGAAGTAAAGGGCATCCTCTGACCAAGAAATTCACTAATTTCTGACTATGAGTCAATGTCTAACCTTTTGACCGGCTTTTCAATATGAATAAGGATATAAGCCAAACCAGAATCTTTTTCACAGGAGCTTTGTCTGGCCTATGTGACTTCCTACCACAACTTGGTGGTCTCCACAAGGAGAAACTCTATTCCCCCACATCAAAGGCCTTTTATCTAGCCAATGAGTACCATGCCCTGCACTGACAAGGGGCAAAAACCCCAAAACAGCTGTCTGTGGACGCATCTCATTTCCATAAGAGGAACATTCTGGTTTGGTTTATAACTTAGTCATGTTGCAAGATATGTTAAAAGATCATCCATTGATTCGTAGGGAAGCCACCCTCAATAGGTGGCACTAGAGAGACAGTTTTCCAATATCCTGAAGAAGATCTATGGTGCATACTGTTAAACAGAAGGAATACCGTAAGGAATACCGTAAGCAATCCAGAGCAGAAGACACTTTCTTTTAGTAACCTGTGCTATAATATAGATCTTGGGCATCACTCAAGTAATATGTTCTAAATCAGAAAGGAGGAAGCTTGAAACACAAATGCACAGAATCATGTGCTGAGGTTACATTGTCTTCTCCTTAGGATTTCATATGCTTACTCCATGCATGTGCAATCCTTCATAAATACATGAAATTCACTATTGACATTGACAGTTTGCTCGGGGCGGATGTGTCATTATTATGTCCACAATTTCCCAGACTGTGACAATCAAATGTTCCACCATAGGAGGGCTGTTTAGAAATGTCCACGGAAATGCAATTACCGAGCAGCACTGTGGTAAAGCAGGAAATTAGTTTGAAACTACTCAGGCAGAATCATTTAAAGTAGGCCCTGTTAGAATATAAAACCACTTCTGGGAGTAGAAGACCTTTCGTTTTCTAATGGTATTAATTTGGAGTCACAGATAATATGACTCTCTGGAGGTCTCAGTAGTACAGACTACAGAACATTGGGAAAGCTCTTCATTACCGGCAGTAAGGTCAGCATATACTAGCCTTCAGGATTTCATTGCAAATTATTTTAATGCGTGTGAATGAATATACAACTAGAATAGCAGGAACACACTTTTTCTAGTATTATGATACATCCAATGCTATGGATAGTAAAAGCAGGTTATTGTATGATAGCACACAGGAGAAAGCCACGCACGGTTTATATTCATCCGTGACTAATAGCGCCAATATATTCGACAATGCTGGGCAGATAATGTGTTTACTCACACTCTCCCCACCCATAATATTCCTAAGGGTTCTCTCAGATGAGCAATAGAAAAATCATCCATGTTCCTGCCGGTAAACACGGATGAGATTTAGGCCCCTTGCAGACGAGTCCGTATTATAGCATTATATTGATTTATGATGCTATGTATCCCTTACAGTTCTGGAATATATTAGATGACACTAACATAATGCTGCCAATGTTATCCAATACATTCCAGAACTGTAAGGGTTACATAGCATCATAAATCAATATAAAGCTATGTGACCCCGTCAGTGCTGGGAGGTCAGGCCAGGAGCTGCGCTGCGCACTCGCTGCGGGACACACGCTCGTCTGCAAGGGGCCTTAAACAGAATGCACACAGGTAACATCCGTGTGCAAACCATTCTCCTCACAGACCCATTCACTCGAGTCTTTCAGGAAAATTGGGAGCTGGATGGTGCACATTGCAATTTTCACAGCATGGACTGATGGCCTGTGTGTAAAATCACACATGTGAATTGGCCCACTGACTATTATGGGTCATTGCCCTGTCTGGATTCTGTCTGTTCTACACTTGGACAGCACCTGGATGTGAAAATCATCCATCAGGACTTGGGCGGTACTATCTTTTCTTAGGGAGAGAGCGCCTAGTACCGCCCAAATCCTGACTTAGGCCTCTCACCCAGTTAAGCCAGTACTTGCTGCTCTGCACTGATGACGGGCAAAACAGCTGTCTGCAGATGAGGTGCTGGCTTATTTAATATCCGAGTCATGTCTCAAGGTCTATTTAAACATTGACTTCTAGGATAGCTACCTTACATCTGGTGGCATCAGAGGCAGAGCTTGCTAAGAGCTCATTTGCATCCCAACCATCCATCAGAGCTCAGCACTGATATCTACCATGCCACCAAATCTGCCTACGTTATGCTTGTAAATTAAAAGCAAAGTATCATAAATAATCTAAAAGAGTTGAGCAGTTTATTGTGAATTTAGCTTAAAGGTGTATTGTCATCACATATGTTGCAATAAAATCGTCTGAAAACCTAGACATGTGTGCTTAATAGTTGAACTTGATAGTCAAACTTGATAGATTTTCTTGGTCCCATCTTTTGGGTGCCCGCATTCTTGTATGTGTTGAA